>NC_092208.1:69663264-69724412 GCF_043381705.1 Parasteatoda tepidariorum
TATATATTGTTGTTTTTTCCTTAGAGAAACTGATGACAATGAATCTGACTCATCGAAAATGGTACATGTAAAGTTTGCCTTCCTGTAAGTTGAAATTTTAACAAATTTAACTGATTTGAAAATTTATTAGTGTAATTTGTAGCTAACCATTTAAATCTAACAAATTTTCATCATATAACTGCAATAAAATATGACGTCTGATATATAAAAAAAAGTTATTGCCTTAACCTAGCATTAAAATGTGATTTAATTTTTTTCATTTTAATACCTTTAAAAATTTATTTATTTCACCATAATTGTATTTTAGGTTAATCTTATTTAATTTGAAACATTTCAATTCAAACCTAAGCAATAATACGATGGGAAAAAAAATAAACGAACCTTTTTTCTTGTATCTCTATGTCTATTTCGCTATATTGTGGTTTTGGAAAAACTCAACCATTTGTATTTAGTAAACATTTGATAAATTTATCTGAATGGTTTAAAAAAATTAAGTTAGTTTTGTAGTTCCAACACAAATTGTGGTCGCAAATTACTGCAAAAAACAAGTAGTTATTTTACTATAAAAAGAATTACTTTTTTTAAAGCTAACAAGATGCTCAGTTTTTTAATTTAAATTTAATTTAACGCTTCAGTTATTTAAATTATTTACTTGCATTATCTTGTGAATTATCTTGAATTATCTTGTTTCATCAAAATATAGAGAAAAAAGTATCTTCTGACCGTGGTAAAAGTATCAATCTATCCTAATGTGGTTTAAAGTCCTACCACGATATTTTTAACACATTGCAAGTGGATCAAGTAAAAATATGTTTTTAAAATTTGTGCAATCCATACAAAAGTTTAAATAGTGGTAGCAAATCTACTTCGTTTCCAATCTGTTTTTCAAAAATATTATCGGAATACTTTCAATATATTTCAAAAATTCATTTCAAAAATACTTTCGGACCACTATTTTTAAAATTTTTATCTCTAAAAGCTGTAATACATTTCTTTGGAAAATTTGCCTGCATGCAACCCGCTAATAAGATACAGGATTATTGCTAGTTGAACCGCTGAATTTTAAAAGGAGAGCGATTGCAAAAGTTGGACAAAATAATTTGGACAATTCTGAAACAGGATAGCGACAATCAGGGAAAAAGCCACATTTAAGCAGAGTTATTTTAAATTATAACTACATAATTTTTATTTTGAAATAAGTAAAGGTAAATTAAATAAGTCAAACTATTAGTACCCCACCCACAAATAAATCGCTAAAGAAACAGGTTGGCTACCAGTTTTATCATTTTACCCTGATTTTCTTTCCTTTTATAAACCGTCGTCGAACAGCCGACCCATTTTCGGGTTTACGACCACTAACGTTTAACTCCGTAGCCTTGTAATTTTAAATCCAATCCAGGAGACAAGGGAACTCCTGGATCAAGAACTGGGAGAAAGTTTACATTCGTGGAGGACTTTTTGATGGAACTAACCCGCATTTGCGTTATATGAAGAAGACAACCACAAAACCTCTCACGGTTAGCCCGATGGTAAGGGGGCTCTAATCCATGATGCGTTTACCACTGAGGATATTTTGCGTCAACACTATTATCGGTGCAATCCGGGTACGGAATTCGTATCAACTAGCCATTGCTGAAATTCGAACCCTGTAACACTCTGGTTGTTTACCTGATCCCTGTAAATCCGCTTTATGCAGTGGTCACAATGACCTATTAAAATATAAAGAGTGATAGGAAAGTTATGATATTTTTTGATGAAATGAGGTTTTTAACTTCCGCTGCCTGATAACAAAGTAAATAATTATATTTAGTTCTAGAAAGAAAAACGGTTTTACTCTTAAATTTTGTCCAAAAGTTAAATATTTAAAACTAACTTGAAACTCGAGGTAAATTGGCCACCAAATTAAAATACTTTATAGGACCCTGCGACCACTGCTTTATGGAAACTACTTTTCTTTCTGCAGCGAATGTTTTAGGACATTCAACATCGCAACATTGTTTTGTTCGAAAAAATGAACAGAGCTTTTAAGGAAAAGATTACAACATTTCAGATCAGCAAAATTAGATTCAACTAAAATAAGCGGAGTAAATAAAAGCTTATTTCTAAAACTAATGCCAAAAATTTCAAAAACGTTCCTAAAAGTTTTGACGTTAACGTAAATAATATTTTTCAATTAATAGTGGTATCAAAAATGCAGAATTTTTTTAACTCCTTCCGCTCATTTTGGTTGATGCAAATTTTGATTATCTAACAGCTTTGATCGTAATTTTTTTTTATATGTGTTTAAAATTTTACTGTGTTAAATTTCCAGTGATCAGCTAATATTATTAAAGTGGTAGCGGAACTTATTTCGTAAAATTCTTCTTATTCTTCTTAACATAAATCGTTTTTGATGGCTACAAAAGTACTGTAACTCAAATACGACGATGAAATCGAAATTCTGCGAGGTAAAATTTAATTGAGTTTAAGTGGTTGCCAATCGATAAAATTTCTACTTGTTTAGGTGATAAGTTTTCAACCACTTTAATATCTTCCGTGTAACATAGGGTGCCACGATAAAATAACGCTTATTTTCAGAGTTAATATTGCACTGTTCGCATAACTCAGTTAAATACAGAGCTGGCAAAACTTTTACTTCATCATGTTGACGCTCACTTATGGTTAGATGATATTGCTGAAAAAACAAATTTTTTCTTTTTTTTTAATTGCTTATGACTATCATATGAAATTGATAATAGGTCGTAGGTTTGAAAGCGGAAATTCTGACATTTTGTCACAATTTCATACCTGCCAACTTTTAATCCTTTCAAGGATGATTTTCTCCAGTGGTAGTAAAATATAATTTAAATTGCAATTTTACGCAGAAATATTCGCTGTATTTTGAACAAACTTATGCGACATTTTGCAATTGTATTACATATTATTATATATGCTTAATTTATTTAAAAATAGTGGTGGATCAAAAATATTATAAATTAAGTTTATAAATGTAAGGAATATATAGAAAGTATACATTTTATTACCACTTTAAACATAGAAATAAAATTTTACGCCAAATGCGTAAAAGTTGGCAAGTATGCAATTTTCCATAAAAACTCTGGATCCCTGTAAACCATCATTTGCTCATCACGACATTATTTTTCGCCTTCCAAAAAAAAAACATGATGTTACATGTTTTTCCGATGTATTACTGAATAATCAACAATTCAATGCATTAGAAAAATCTCACTAACGAATACCCCTTTTTATTAATTTAAATGTACAGTTTTCAATGAAATTTTAATTTCAATGATTTAAAATGAATTTTAAGCTAACTACTTGTAAGAAAACAAACCATATAATATCAAGAAATAAGAAAGAGTTTTTTTTTTTTTTTTAAATGATGATTGACAGATTCGTTTATCAAGATTTTTGTTTGACACGGTAGACATTTTGATGACAGCCAACCTTAACCCCTTGGGGACGTGTGATTCAGAAAAGCATTTGTACAAAATCAGAATCAAGTTGCAATTAAATAAAAAGCGGTAACTTAAATGTAGTCGTTGCTAATTTGACAGACTTACTTTGCTCTTTCTTTAATTATTGTTAGTTTAATCATATATATAATCAATGTTAGTTCAAAGTATAACTAAATAGTTTTATTTTGAACAAAGTAATGGTGAATTAAATAAATCAAACAATTATAACTCCGCCCACAAATAAACTGCTAAAGAATTACTTTGATTACCAGTTTTATCTTTTTATCCTGATTGATACAGTTTCATGCTGTCACGTATTTGTGACAGTCGGCGCGAAAGGGTTAACATAAATATTGTCGAAAAAATAAGACCGTTATAGTCATCATTTGTAGCAATGTGTTAAAATCTACTTCTGTGAAAATGAAATAATTTTTACGTTTTTTTCTTACCAGCAGACTTAATAACAAATATACACTCCTTATTTTTTGGCCTTTTCGAAATGTATTTCTCTTAATCCAGAAGGTACTATTAGATTAATTAACAGAATAAAAAACGTAGATATATTTTGCGATTTAATAATTGTCTTTTCAAATTTTAGATGGGTTGCTTCATCTGATGTGTTTGATTTCACGACAGACATAAAGGCTGGAGCACTGGCAGAAGGTTTCGCGAGAGCAAAATGGAAAGAATTGAAACCTCCTTTAAAATTGTAAATATCAAGCAGCAGTCTGTTACATTCAGGGGCTCTGTTACGCAGTCGCAGTCTGTTACATACAATTAAAGAATACCAAAAAATATTCTCGCTTGTAATTGGAGCATTAGAAAAAAATGCATAAAAGGAACATAGGTGTATCATCTACGCCTAAGGATTAATGTGTAACTCTGCAGAATAAGAATTCAGTAATTTAGAAAGATAATTAAAAAATCTAATTTTTAATGATTCTGCATGAAAAAGTTATAAATGATATTTTGGATGAAACTTTAAAAAAAATCGAGTTGATATTGTCTCTGTCAATTTTTCACGTATTATTTTCATTTTATATAAAGTATTGCGAGAATTGAGCTAAGCATTTTTAAAGAAACTAGAGTAAAATTCAGTTTTCTGTGAAAATTTTAACTAAAATTGACTTATAAGAACAACTAACTTATAAGGTGTACCTATAACTTAACTAACTTATAACTTAACTTATACGGTGTAACTTATAAGAATCGAGTTAATATTGTCTCAGTCAATTTTTCACGTATTATTTTCATTTTATATAAAGTATTGCAAGAATTGCTTTAAACATTTTTAAAGAAAGCATATGAAAATTCAGTTTTCTATTAAAGTTTAAACTAAAACTGACTGAGACTATATCAGCTTGATTCTTATAAGTCAAACGCAATATTTGATGTCTCACTTTTTCGTGGAACTCCATAAAAAGGTTTTTTAAAAAGATTATTTATTTCATACTTTTTCGTCATAGGATTTGATCATAGGATCTAAATGAGTTATATTTTTTTCTCAATATTTTCTCATCTTTGTAATTTTGGTATTCATAAGTAAAACTAGATTTGAAGTCAGGGGTAAACCTAGCATATCATTGCATATAACTAGACGGAAAAGCTTACACATATCTGCTGATGAACTTATTTGCCGTGTAAAAAAAGAAAAAGAATAAAGGTGACCATTCTGAATAACTTATGATCAGATTTTCTTTTACCTAGAGTCAATCTTAATGAATTGAAGGCCTAAATTTTAATATAATAATTAATTAGCGCAAACGATGTTTTAAGTCAAGAAATTCGGAAAATGTTGTTCCTATAGATTTATCAGGAGACCAGTCGAAAACTTGATGTTAATTTCACTTATTGTGTGTTTCTCCTCATTGCCAGAAACTTGAATTAGCGAATCAAAATCTTTTTTGAAGCAATTATAAAACTCGTTTATTCAAAGATAGTTCATTGCAAAAATTAATTTTCAATAGAAATTTATTATTTTTTAAAGTACGAATCTAAAATATTTGTATTGTAATGTATACACATTGTAACATCACTTTAAAAGTGTAATTCTAAGTGAAAATATGAAAATTGAACAAAGTTAATTCAAAAGTTTTCGAGCATCTTTCAAATGAACGACTTGATTCAATAAAGATTTGTAAGCGTTGTTTGATTATTTAAATTTTTTACTCACACACATATCGGAATCTAAAATCAGAATGGTTTCTCATCTACCTGCTATACACAATTCGGAGTAGCAAATATTTAACGATCGTTGACTCTGCGACGTACTCTTTTCAATTTACATATTTTTTTATATAGAGCAATCTATATAGGTATGCATTTTTTTTGCTAATAGGTTCAATAGAGCTCTTAACTGCTATGCACAATGCGGAGTAATTTTTGGAACAATGACGATTGGAGAGAATGAAGAAGCTTCTGAAGTTTATTTGTTTGGAGAACGAATTCGGTTCATGGGTAAGCATTTTTATATGTAATCAAACATAGTCATAAGCCTTGGAAAAAAATAGTGAAAATATAAATTTGACAAACGAATACAGTGTATAAGTCAAAAGCTAATCAATTCTGAAGGTAACAAACCAAACTAATTTTTTTCTTCTAAATCTATTTGTCTCTCAAAATTCCACTTCAGATTAATGCCACTGAAAAACAAAAATGATACGCAACAGCCTGGAATAGTTCGAGGTTTTAAGTGATGTAACATATTCTCCGTATTTTTACTACTTTTTAAAGTTTCTAAAACCTGACTAAACCTTGTAGTATAAATTTAGTATTGCGCAGTAAAATTGCAGAGAAAAAAAATTTCTTCATTTTTCTTTTAGGTGATTCTTCTTTCGATAAACGTGGGCAATTTTTACATATTTTAGGACAAACACACAGAGTAAGTAGAATTTCATTATTTTTAATCAGAAGTGAGGAGCATTCTTAGAAAAAAAAACTAGTTGTAAAATCTCTAAACGAAAGTCGGAAAACTTACTACACTACTTTTCTAAATTAATATTCTGAAAAAAAAATCCCTCTCAGGGATTTTCTAACTGATTAAGTAATTGTAAAGGTAAAGAGGTGAGTTTTGAGTGTTGTTTCAGAAATTTTTCTACAATTTTTAATAGTTTTTTGAGGACACTGGTCAGGATTAGTTTATTCAGTTATATATGTATATTACTCAGTAAGTCTCCGGTATAGCTAAGAAAAAAAAATTTGAAATTTGACTTCAATCATCAACATCAAGAGGAATACACTCACTCCAACTCTCCTCTAACTTTTCGATGCCTTTTTTGTAGAACGATTTATCTTTGCTCTCAAAATAGGCAGATTTCAGCAATAAACTTGTTATTTTAGCTGCATTTCTTTCCTTGGGATCTGTAAAGTGCTAGTTGTCGCCAGGGGCCATATCTGGAGAGTAGACTGAGTGGTAAAGTCATTCACAGCCTAATTCATTCAATTTAACCATCGTTTTCACAAACTCCTGATAAGGGGCGTTGTCTTCGTGAAACAGAACCTTTTCTTTGCATGGGAGACAGCTTTTTCTTGATTTTCTCACTCAGTCGATCCAATAATGTCATATAATTATTCGTCACTGATAGTTTTATCATTTTCAAGACTGTCGATGAACGGAATAAAATGCGCGTCCTAAAATATGGAGGCCATAACCTTACCAGCTGAGGATTTGGTCACTTCGGACAACTTTCGCCGGCTGCTGTTCATTTTAAAGAAGATCTTTTTGATTCAGGAGTAAAGTAGTGGATCCATGTTTTATTCCATCGTCACATATTGAAGCAAAAAATTCTTTTTAGCTCTCTTTAGCAGTTCCAAACAGTGTCCTGAAATATAGACATGTTGTTCTTTTTTGGTCTGGTGTGAGTAAATGCAGTAACCATTTCGAAAACAACTCGAGCACGATCAAATTTTCATGAAAAATTGTAAACACACTATCTTCCGATCTCCTTAAGGTGTCAGCAATCTCACGCAAGTTTACATTGCACTCTTTCAAAACTATTTTATGAACTTTTTCAAATTCTTCTGGGACAACAGCTAATTTTGGACAACCAGAGTGTTCAGCAGCATCAGTGTTTTTACGACCACGTTTAAATTTTGCATATCAGTCAATAATAACTGATTTCCCTGGTACCGAGTTGCCATAACTTTTTTCCAACCAAAGTAATTTTTAGTATTATCAGTAACTTTCTCCCTCAAAAAACAATGCTTAATCAATGCATGAAATTCTTTTTTATCAATAAATTTCAAAACTGTACTTACTAAAACCACTTGCAACCTCTAAACTAATAATCAGAATATCATGAACTGTTGAAAATTATCGTTTGAAAATTGCAACGATCTAGAATTCATATGGTTCTGTTAGAAGTGTTAAGATTTATGAGGTATATATATATATATATATATATATATATATGTAATAACCGGGNGAAAATAGTTGCTTTTTTTTTTTAGCCTTTTCAGGCATAAAATAGTTGCATTTTAGTCGCCTGTGGCAACCCTGTTGCAGTGATCAAGAGGACTGATAAACACGAAATTTAATAAAATTAAATTCATTTTAAACCATATTTGCACTTGTATAGATTCAACATTTTTATTTTTTAATTATTAGTCATTGTCTTTTCTCATTTCGTATCAAAATACATTATTTGACAAGGAAGAAACTAAAATTTTCTTCCAATACATAACCTTGTGAATGGAATAAAATAATGGAAGGGATAATTTTAATTTAAAACATTAAGAAATTACCAAAATTATGAAGGGATATAAATTAACAATTTCTTTCAATTATTTCTCATAAAATAGACTGATATAGGTACAAATAAAAAAAAGAAACAAAAATAAAAAGTCAGATTCCAACCATTGGTTATAGAATTGCTTTTGCTAGAAAAACGTATGCATTTTAATAAAACCCTTCAAAAAAATATTGTATGGAACATTTATGTGCTTGATGTCACTTATCAAAAACAATTTTTTTTTTCAACACAGAGAAGTTGTCTGTAAGTTTTCAGTTAGTGTAAAATAAAGCCCTAAAAATTCTTTCAGATTTTCAATCTTAGTTAAGGTTGCAAAATTTTATGCTGACTGTGAAAAATATCAGAATAGTTAGGTCCAAACAAAAAACAATAAAACGAAGTCTAACAAGGAAGACTAGGGAAGTGTGACTCGCCCATTTTGAAATCAACTGGTGGGATATATGCCTTATGTGGATCAATTTTAGGAGGCAACATTCGTTTCGGCCTATAGAAGGTCCTATGAGAGATAAAAAATAATTCAATATATAGAAAAATCCGTATTTTATTACTTCAATGCAGACTATTAGTTAGTGTAATTATCTCATACTCCAACTAATTTTGTGGTACTTTCACCTACTATATAATGCATATTTATTCTCAAAATTGATTTCAAATATTTTATATAGCTGCAGTTTTTCAGAAAAACCTGTCAGGCTAATTTTTAAAAAAAAATTTGCATCACATTTTTTCCCTTCTTTTTTTTCCAAATCAATTGGAGTATGTAATTGCAAATTAATTAATTTGCTAATTAATTAATTAGCAAATTAATCCCTAATCTCCCTTGTAAGTAAAGGAGAGAAGACAACAATGCCTCATTAATAAGGTGTTATCACACTAGAAGTAAATTTTAATTTTGGAGAACTAGAGTTATTGAAGTAAAAATAAATAAATACTTTTTGGCAAAATCTTCTTGCTCAACAGGAGGTGATGGTGGTACACTAGGATCCAAGTGATTGCTGAAAAAATAGAAATGAATTAAAAATGACACTCCAGGATACATTTCAGTTTAACTGTGATTTCATGGAAAACTTACCTTCGATAAGATAAGTAATTTCGATACGCACTTGGTGAAAGTGGTGCTTCGTAATAACTAAAAGAGAATAACAAGCGCACAGTTGTTGTATATATATATATATATATATATATATATATAGCATAATAATTAAATACAAAAAATACGAAAAAAATTAAGAAAAACAATGAGTTTTATCTATTGCACATAAGCTGCACGTAAATAGAACTCATAAAATAAGACATATGAAGTTTATAAAAGAAAGTAATGACAATTCTTTAAAATTTGCAGACTGGAAGTTTTGTTCATATTTCTGATGTGTCAATAGAAAATGTTGTCAAAGAGTATGTAATGTTAAATTATTTTGCATTAATTTTATATAATTTAAATGGAGATATTAAATTTTAGGAAGGAATTTTCTATCCCTTTAGTACTAAGGTTCAAAATCTTAAATTGAAATAATTTACAAAACTATAAATGAATTTGCATTGAAAAATTATTTTAGAAAAATCAATAATATTAAATTATAAATTTTTATTTAGTCATTTAATAATTTTTCTTAGCATGCTGAATTTTCAAAGTCAAATATTTAATTTTTCTTAATTTTCTTAAAATTTCAGTCTGAAATTTGGTTTCTTTGTAAGACCAACTGGCACAATGTTCGCCGCTGATGACATTCACATTGTTGTAAAAAACTCCACAGATGATGGTGAGATGGAAGATAACATTAAAGCAAAGTTTATCATTGAAGGTATAAAATTTGTTATCATGGAAACAGATAACTTTATTTCATTGGTGTTCTTTATTGTTTTAAGCAACTTAGTGGTTGAAAACTCTTTGTGATGCTTTTGCAGAAAAAATACGTTTATATGATGTACATAATATGTAAGTTATTGGCCATCACAAATAATCAACATATCTTAAATAGGTTCTGCAAATTATTGAAATTGCATTTTGAAAATCTTCTGTTGTTAGAGAAGTAAGCAACGTGTTTGCATCATTGGTTTCTTAAATAAATTAATGAGGAAAAACTAACTAATAGATCCTAAATGATCTTTTAATACCACATTTATCGGAAATTTATTAATTAAGAGATAAAACGAGCACTTTGTCAGGACTCAGCCGATTTGACAGAGAATTAATCTTCTTAAGATTTGTGCAGGGCTCGTTTCAAAAGCAGAATGTTGCTTGATTTCGAAAGAAAATTTATGCGCTACACTAACATATCATTAACACGTTGAATGCCACGCTAATTTTACATGGCTTGTTCGTTTGGCCACACGGTGAATAACTACAAACTAAATTTGCAAATATACACAGATTTTGCTAGTTTGTAAAAGGCTTAGGTTTACGACATATCTTTTTTTCTTTTCTTTATTTCGCAAAAACTGGGCACCTGGACCGCGCAGCGGCCCCTATCCCATACATCATGAAATATTATATACATTGATTTAAAGACATTTTGATTTTAGCAACAGTATGGTAGCTATTTCTAAAAGTCAAGCGTTTTGTTTGCTAAATTAAAGCATTTTGTACTACAATCAATTTAAAAATGGTTATTATATACAGGCATGATTTGAAAATATACATAGGTACTTATTTACAGACATAATTGGAGATAAATACATTAATCATTATTTGCAACCTTGATCAATGAAAAAGAAACATTGTATTCAAACATAATTAGTGAAATGTGCAATAGCTTGATTTGAAAATGCAGTGTAACTTTTTTATGCTAGCTTTTTAAAAAAAAGTCAAGCTCTTTGCTTGATAAATTAAAAACATTTTGTATTACAAAGAAATATGATAATTATATACAGGCATGATTTGAAAAATATACGTTGGTATTTATTTACAAATATTATTGGAGATAGATACGTTAATTATTATTTGTAAAAGAAACATGAATTCAACCAAATTTGAGAGATGTGTAATAGTAATTAAATGCAGCTTGGTATGAATATTATGCATAGAAATATGAAAGGTGAAATGGAAATTAGGCAATTGAAAATTATTGAGCGAGATGATACATAGATAAAAACATAAGTCGAGCTGCATAAATCTTTGGTTTTGCCAAACTTTAGTGGCACCATCTGATGTATGCAACTCGAAATTGAATAAACTGAAAACATTCTATATTTGTTAAATAAGCAGTGTGGAAATACGAAATTAGAGTTCTGTGATTAAAATAAGAGCTCTAACTAAGGCAAGAGATATCACCAGGAGTGGTCTCCCTCATGATCGATTGTAATAGCTGGAACACTTCTTTGTTTTTTAAAAGATCATGAAGTTCTTTGATGATCGTTACCAATCTGTGAGCTTGTCCTGTAGTTGTGAATGGAATGGCACGAGGGCCCCTCCTGGGGGGACGGGCTTTACACCCCGTGTAGTTGGCAGTGTGGGTTTCCCCGCAATTGCAGCACATAGGTGGAGTGTTGATGTCCTTGTGGCACTCGAAAGATCGATGTTCTGCAGCACATTTAACACATCTTGGAGGTGAATTACATATTTTTTGAGTGTGGCCAAAATTTTGGCAGTCAAAGCACTGAATCGGGACTCTCCCGCCGCGGAACTTTTCAATTTTGACCGGGACATCACATATGCTGGTGACGGAGAAGATTTGTTGGTTATTTGCTGTTTCTATAAGAATTGTGAGAAAAAGTGGGAGGAGCCGTTATGACATATCTGATAAAAGTGGTGAATTATATATGCCTACGAATTGCTTAAAAATATTGGTGGATAAAAATCTATTAAATTGAATTTATTAAACCAAGAATCACAATAATTAAGTAAATTTTGAATAAATTTTCTGCAATTCCAATAAGGAGTGTACATTTTATAGTTCTATATCATGCTATACACTCATGTTATACGCTACCAATTTATTTATGAAAATAAAATCTTGCCGCAAAACCCAGAAGAGTTAATAGCTATGTTTATATGTAGTTTGAATTCTTACCATATAACTAGTAAAAACTTATTGAAAAAAGACATATATAAAATCTTTACAATTAAAATATAAATGAAAATATAAATGTGTGTTTGCAAAAAAGTACTTCATCAGGGGACACACTGCCTGCAAACACACAGGAGTGTTAATGGAATTAACCAAAACTAACAGTGCCCCGAGGCCCCATAATGAAAAAACAAAAGTAGATAACCTTTACCAAACCTTTAATAACCTTTAGAATAGATAACATTTACCTTAGAAGCTTATTTTATTCCTCCTGGAAACTATCTTTAACACGTTGAATGTCATGAGAGTCACCAGTGACCGACGAAGCCAAGATTATTAGAAGCACATAATTTGATGTAATTTGTAATGCTTTTAATTTTTTTTTGTATTATTATCGTTACTAAAATGGTTTGAAGAAATTAATGCAATATACAACAAACGAAAATAGTTTTATTTATATACACAGAGATGCCAACTTGCTGCGGACAGCGAATAAATATTTTCAAGTGGTAGTTGATTAATTGTGATTCTTGGTTTAGTAAATTCAATTTAGTAGATTTTTCCCCACCACTATTTCTAAACAATTCGTAGGCTTATATAAATCACCTCTTTTTCAGATATGTCATTTACAAACAATCATGTCCACTTCTGAATAATGTCTCCCTCTGACTTGTTTTCACTCAACATAGAACTCTATTCTACTGAACTTATGAACTGGTAAATTCAACACTAAATTTAATACTGCTTATTGCCACGCTAGATGGCGCCACTAAGGAAATGCAAAACTTATGCTAAAACTTCATGATTTTGTTTCATTTCACATTTGTCTTACAAATCACGTAATTCTAACTCGATTCAATGCCAAAATGTCAATTGTATTTGTATATATCTTGATTCTATATCTTTAATGCTCATATTCAATTTTCTGTACATATTTATGGCAATTAATGTAAATATCTCTGTTCAAGTTGTAATTTTTTCTAATCATGGTAATATTATTGTAAAGCTACCACAACGACTGCTTGTATTCAAAATGTTTTTAACTCATTGTTGTAATTTCATGATGAATGGGATAGTGGCCGCTGCGCGGCCCAGGTGCCCAGTTGTTTTTAAATAAAGTAAGTAAGTAAGATATGTCATTTAGTTTAGTAGTTCATGCTAAACCTTTTTAAAAACTAGCATATTATGTCCAATATTTGCAAATTTAGCATGTAGTTATTTACTGTTTGGAAAGACGGACAAGCCATGTAAAATTAGTGTGGCATTCCATGTGTTATTTGAAATGGTTTTACAACCAATGTCTTCTGGTTCCTATCTTACTTACAGGCTTGAGAACTTGAGGTTGCTATTTAGTCTTTCTAAACTATATGTTACATTTATTTAGAAAAAAAAGTTCTTTTTTACCAATTAATGGGCAACACCAAATAATTTAATTTATTTAAATGAAATATGAAAATCATGAAGTCCACATCTTTTCTTGGAAATCCCATTTTTTTACAGAAACACAGCACTTGTTTAAGTTTCTTTCTAAATTAACAAGCAATTCTTATTAATTGTCAAACTCTTGCTGGATTACTAGACAATAGCTAAGAGAACCAAGAAAATGAAAAATATTATTTAAAAATCCCTTGCGATGGTGTTTCAGAAAGTGATAGAGTGAATATTTTTGCTGATTCTGTTTGATTTTTGTAAGTTAATAATGCACATCATAAATAAATCAATCCTGAATAGAACACCAGAGATGATAAGATGGTGTCATCTCAAACTTGAAATTTTCTTGTTACGCTTTTCAGAGCAATAAAGCTTTTAAAATTGATTCCATTAATGAACAACATGAACGAACTAACAAAATTTAATAGGTTTAATAGGTGTAAATATGCCATCAACTAATCAACGTTAATCAGAATGCTTTGCAATTTGTTAGTATGTGTTTCATTATATTTTTATTATTTTGTATATTTAAATAATTTTTGCATGAATTTACTGCTTGATTAAACTAAACAAGCTTCTTTCTTTATTTTCGTAAAAAAAAAAACTGAGTCAACCATTTCGAATTACTCAACGACTTTATTTTTCAGCAGAAACATTTAATGTGGAAGGAAGTTCGACGGGAAAAAAAGCACATTTTGAAAGTAAAAAAGGATGGCAGGGGCGAGTAACGATTGACTGCGTACAATTCAACATGAACTCCTACAAATGTGCTGGTGTAAAGTTTAGCGGGTGAGTAATACCAAGAAGCCCAAGTAAAATATTAAAAAAAAAGAAGCTAATTCCATTAGAACCACAAAAACAGCCCTGTTCTCGTTAAGCCTAATATGTTACATTTAAAAACTAGGTTTAAATAATTGCATGTTAATAATTATTTTTTGTGCTGTGTCTTTCTGAATTCTAGGATTTTTTTATGAATTTCTTAGAAATGTTCATATCAGCCATTTAAGCTGATATTAATCCAACTTATACATTATGAATGTCTTGGTATATACTAAGTGGTATAGAATTTTTATTCCGTGCTACCATAATTTCGATATTTATCTTTATAGAATTATCACAAACCCCCTAAACAGAGTTCTGCCGAATAATTCTATCGACTCAACGCCTGAAGGTAAATATATGAACAGTTTAAATTTTGCATTTTCTTAATTCGTGCATTAAAAGCACAATTTGGATTGAATTTCTTCATACATATTTGTATCTTTCCTTAAATTCAGGGGTTGCCAAAAAATATGGAAACACTTCTAAGCTAGCTGTATGAAAACAAACTTTATTTTAGGAACAAATGTTTTAGAAGCTTTTACATGGTAAAACTAATGGTGTATAATTTACCCAGACAAAGTTCAGATTGACCAAAATGAGGTGAGGAAATTATTAACTTCTATCATGTTTTTAATAGCAACAATTTTTAAATAATTCTATAGCAATATTTAATAATTCATCATCATCATCGAAATATATCTGAGCGCCTGGGACCGTTAGCGGTCTTTTTCCCAATCATCTTGTATTGTGGTCTTTAAGGTGGTTCTTTCTGGTAATTGGAATGCAATTGGAATAAAAGGAAATTAAATATTTTGTATTTTAGTTAAAATTACGTCACTACAAAAATGAGTTGCCATCGGGCTGAGGTTTATGTCTTCTAAGTTTATATTTAATAATTAGCTGGATGCTGGATATTGGGGTTATCTCGGCGTTTGGCGCGAAGCGCCACTAACCGACTCATCGATTCTGTTTTGTTGTATTCTGGGAGGTCCTATATATCTTTGAAGTTGTAGTATGTTGTAACGACCAATCAAGTCCTTAAGGAAGTAAATCTTTAGTTTTGAAGGGAAAATCATCTTTGGAATGGGGAGATCCCCTTGAGTAGAGTTGTATGATAAAGTTAATAGTATTTTGATAGTATGCAGTCTGAGCATAAAAAGGCGGTAATTGGGCTGAAATTCGAATTATCACGGATTATATCAATATCGAACAATTTATTGAAATCTGATGTGGTGCATGTTTTTGCGTCGCTGTAAAATTTTGTGGTCAATTTAGCTATAAAGCAATTGATATCATCAATGTTTAAGTCTTTTCTGAGTAATCTATTGCTAATCGCCCTTGGGGCGCCAGTCATTGTGCGTAAAAATTTACCTTCGGTTGTAGATAGCTTCTTTTTTAGGTTGTTGCTTATAGTAGTGAGGGCTGGGCAAGCATACGTAAGAATTGGTCGAATCGCTTGTATATAGATAGTTCTTTTATTTGCTAGATCAAGCTTTGAATTCTTATGCAGGAGGACTTTGAGCGCAAAAAAACGCTCCTCTGGCTCTTTTGATTATGTCGTTTATGTGAGTACTCCAGCTCAAATTATGTGAGATCGTGACGCCGAGGTATTTAACGTGTTTCACTGGTTTGATCTCAGTATTAAAGGGATAGATGTGGGGAGTATTTTATTGTTTTTTCTTACTATTTATGATTAAGAATTGACTTTTGTCGGGGTGCAGTTTTGTGCGCCATTTGCTGCACCATGTTTCAACTACTTGTAGTTTATCTTGTAGCAGGGTAATAGCGCGTTTTCTATTCATTGACTTAGTTATGATTGCCGTATCATCAGCATATAGTGCTACAAACTCATTTAGGTTATCATCATTAGTCGGAAAATCTGCAGTGTACAGGATGTACAGAACAGGGCCCAGAATTGAACCCTGCGGTACACCCGCATAAATTTTTTTGTAGTCAGAATAATTATTATTTAATTTAATTATAAATTCTCTGTTAATTAAATATGAACTTAACAGCCTTAGTATTTCAATAGAGAAGCTCATATTGTTTAATTTTACAATTCGACCTTTATGCCATACTCGATCGAACGCTTTCGCGTCGTCGAGCAGGATAAGGGCCATTGTTTCATTTTTATATTTACCATTGCTAATGAATTCTAGTAGGTTAATAATTTGTTTGGTGGTAGACAAATTTTGTCTGAACCCGTACTGTTGTTTGGGTAAGTTATAAAGGTATTTATTAATTCTACTGTAGATGAGCTTTTCGTAAACCTTTGATAGCGTAGGCAAGAGACTAAGGGGTCTGAAGTTACTTGGGTTTGAAGTATCTTTACCCGGTTTTGGAAAGAGAATTACATCTGATTTTTTCCAGCAATCAGGAAAATAGCAGTGGTTGAAGGAGACATTGAAGATGTTACTTAGTATTGGTATTATATTTGGAGGGGCATTCTTAAGCATCTCATTAGTAATATTATCATGCCCTGGTGTCTTTCTATTTTTTAATTTTCTAATGATATTAATTATTTCATCATCGTTAGTATTCTGAATGCCTTGAGTAGAACAGGGAGTGTTCATAATTTTTTGAAATTCCTCTTTAACATACTGATCATTGTAGGGGCAATAAAGTTCGGCATTTAAAGAAAACTGATCTTGCATGGTTTTAGCAAACACGTTGATTTTATCATTGTCCGTATATACTATCGTATCGTTGTTCTTTAATGGAATATTTAATAATTATATAGCGATTACGATACTTATCATCAAATGCGTTCTCAATTATAGTGGTATTAAATAAGCAAAGAAGATTTTAGTTTCAAATACTCATTTTGGTGGATGCAAATTTTGCATGGGTAAAAATGACATCATTTCTAAAAGTCTCAATCATAATCTTTCAAATTGTGCCAACAGTTTTGACACTACACAGCACACCACTGACTAATACACAGCATAGTCAGCGTCCAGAACCGACTTCAAGCAAAGTTTTCACACAGTTGAAATCATCAAGTCGTACTGTATAATTATATTTTTTACATATGCACGTAAAACTAAATTTTGCAGCTTAGTTTTTTGTTTCAATCAGTTTTTCTGAATATCGTTTTTCGGAGAAAATATAGGGTTTAGACAAAAATATAGGACGAATTCTGTACTAAATGTATGTAAAGAAGATTACTTAAAGCAGCAAATGATTTGGAATATTTTACATGGCAAAACTGTTGGTACAGCCTGAAAGATTATACTGGAAGTTATTCTAAATGATGTCATTTTTACCCACCCTAAATTTGCATCAATGAGGAGAGGGACGCTTCTTTTTAGTTTTGATACCAGCAATTTTTATATCATGCTATAAGATTGCAATATTAATATTAGAATGCTTTTATAATTAAAGCTCTATTAAAAAAAGAAATAAGCTTTTATTGCCTACGATCATTTTGTCGACGCAACTTTTGCATGGGTAAAGAAGATACCATTTCTAAAAGATTCAATCATGATCTTTCAAATTGTGACAATAGTTTTTCCATATAATACCTTTCAAAACATTTGCTACTAAAAGAAAGATTGTTGACATTGAGTTAGTATAAAAGTGTTACCATAATTTTGCTCAAACTCGTTACGTATTAATAATGCAGATTTGAAGAATGTGTATTATTTAACGAATGCTTTAATAATATACGCTGCGCAAAAAAATTAAAGGATTTTATAAGTCTTTTATAAAATAACGGTATAAGCAAGGTTTTTTTTGTTGCGTAAAATGTAAGAAGAAAGTCACGAATACAAATTTTTCTTTCTTTCAAACTTCGAAGTATGCAAATTTGAGTTTGGCGTCGAAGTGGCAGCAAATTTGATTTGGCTTTCAATTTAATGTAAGATAAAGTGGAAAATAATGAGTGGAAAACAATCAATAAAGTGGAAAATAATGAAAACAATAAAGTGGAAAATAATGAGTGGAAAACAATCAGTAATCGCGTTGTTTCGATGAATTATATGTCTCAATGAAGTCAATAAACCAAATCAGGAGCTTGGAGAGTTGTTTAGTTAGAAGGGAGCCGAACACAAGCTAAATTTGCAGAAGCCATTGACCAAGAGTAGTCTCCAGGATCTGGAACCGTTTTTTGGAGACTGGAAATGCAAGCTGCAGATCAGGGCATGGGCGTAGACGTGCAACAACACCTAATGATGACCATTATTCAGCGCTAACGGTCTTGAAAATGTAAGATTTAGCCGTGGGGGGGCGATGGTCTATGTTGGCATCTTCATTGGTCTGAGCATCGATTTCCATTTCATTCGAAATGGAGCTCTGACCGGTCACCGATATAAGGATGAGATCCTGAGACCTGTTATGGTCCCTTACGCTGTAGCAATTGGAGATGATTTCATGTTAATGGACGACAATGTTAGGCCACATTGTGCTAACTTGGTGAATGATTTCGTTTTGGAGGAAAAAATCATACGAATAGGTTGACTAGCGTGTTCTCCAGACACGAACATAATCGATCATGTTTGGGACATTCTATGCAGTCGAATTGCTGAATGTTTTTCATCCCCACAAACTCAGCAAGAATTTGAAAAGTTCTTCTGGAGGAGTGGAACAGAATACCCCAGCCCCTTATTAATAACCACTGAGACTCGATGCCTCAAAGGTGTTCAACGTCGCCAGCCGTTTCGTGAAATCATACCTCCTACTAAAAGCGATTTTCTTTTAAGAAAACAACTTTTTTATTTGTTTTCTCATATGCTCAAATTGAGTTTTTTTCCCTTTTGAACTCAAATGCTCAATAAAGCACATTTTTTTCTGCCAAACAAATGTCATTTTTTTTAATCTCATATAGCCTACTACGTCTCTCGATAATGAATTAATCATTCAAACAATTCTCCACGTGCAAGATCAACCTGCAACCTCAACATCCTTCAATTGTTTTAAGCAGTGTATATTGTAAAATAAATGTTTAATAATATATTATTATTATTCTTATTACATATTTCGGTTTAACTGTTACATTTGTTTCAGATAATCCATTGGTCGTGCACTTTTCTGAAAAAATATGCCAAGAATCATCCATGACTGGTGGAAAGGGATCCTCTCTTGGAAAGCTCACGGAACTGAGCAAGGAATTTCAAACTGTAGGGAAACATTTCTGTAAAAAACTAAAATTTGATTTTGAATTCAATTCAATTGATAGTCAAATTCGAATGTTTAGTAATGATATGTACGGAGATCTTTACGCCTTTTTCGTGCCTCGATCTTAGTAAATAAAAGGAATCAGTTTTCTGAATATTGTCGAATTTACAGGAACCTTTAATTTGCTCGCCCTATATAATTAATTTTGCCATCAAAACTTAACCGCAATTAATATATAAAGAAAAAATTCCTTATTTGGGTAATTTTTATAAAAAATTTAAAATTAAATTATAACAACTATTATGATTCAATCTAATGTACTGTACGCCAAAAAATAAATAAATAAATTCTGAGCAAATGTTAAGTAGCTATGTAAATATGATAGCAGCATCTCCGCTGCAATTAATTATTTAATAAAGCTGCTAAGCTTATAAACTAATTGATAAGCTGCTTCTGCTAAACTCTTTGAGCTTAAGAAATGTATATGCTTTTGAGCTTGGCCTCTACTATATCTAATCATAATCTTAGTCTAATCATAAGTTTAGCCTTTTACCTCTCCATCTTGTATTCCTTCATTATGAAGTTGTTTTAATCATAAATTATTTAGATAAAAGAAGAAAAAAATAAATATCTAAGCAAATAAAATAAATAATAATTGGCTTACAAAGTCATAAAATAAATGCTTGAATATAATTGGTTAATATGCCACGATTGCATGACCAATAAATTATTAGCGCGTGGTGATTAGATTTGACTACAGAGCTAGTGAAAACGATTGCCATACCAATAAAGTTATAATTAAAGACAAATGCAGCGCTGTGTGCTTTTGGTGGCATAATAGTGAAGTAAATTGGCCCTAGAGAAGGCTATATTTAATGAACAGAGATGCCAACTGCTATGATTTCTGCAAAAATGTAATAAGTTGGTAGTGAATTAAATAGTAGAACATCTAATATAAGGATAATTACGTTTACTCCTTAAAAGAGTCACTGCAGGACGGATACAATAAAGTTGTATTTTATATGATAATTCGAACTTTTAATATGTGTTGGTGAAAAAATTACTTAATTTGAAAAATACTAAACTAAAAGAAACTGAAATTTCGTTACCACTAGAAAAAAAAACTTTTTTTTTCATCGATGGCATCTTTGAATAAATTCGATATTTGCCTTATATAGTTCAAAATATACCTATTTTTTACTTCGAACTAAGTTGTGGTTAATTAAAAAAACTATTATCCTCCCACCCACAAATAAACTGCTAAAGAAATAGCCTGGCTACCTCTTTTGTCATTCTTACCCTGGTTGTCGTCACATATTTGTATATAATTTTATGAAAAGAATACATAAGATCTTAACAAAGTACTCACTCACGTTTGCCTAAAATTCCCTAACAGCAAAATAACTTGACCCCCATTGGACTAGTATTTAGGAATCTTGCCTCAATAAGGGTTCAAAAAGCCATTATTTTTCCAGTTTTAGCCCCATACAAAATTGTCTGATTCACCAGATACTTTACAGCCACTTTACAATCAATATCGATCCTTTATAGAATTGTTAGATACACCCAATATTTTATATCTATTATTCAGCCTATATGGGCCCTATATAGGCTATTCTAGGACCAATATTAAAAAAAATCTAGACATCCTGATATTGCTCCCTCTGTGCTGGTACGCATAGGATCCATATTAAATCAAGTTTGAGTCCAACTGGGGCCAAGGCACGATTGTTAAGAGGATAACTACACTTCAAAATCTTCCAAACTTAATAAAGGTACATTTTTATAACGCCCTTCACTACAGCCATTCGAAGGCTTCTGTTTTCTCACTGCCTCTCTTCATACTACCTTTTATAGTTTGTCTAAAATAAGAACTCCCCCAGACATTGGTTTGGACCTGTGGCATTGACTATGGTAACGAGGTATGACGATTTCAAGTGGGGGTGCAGCAAGGTCACTGTTTTGGAGTGGTTTCGGCTCGGGTTTGCGAGAGGACGGGAATCTCTTTCTTCGATCTATTGTGTCAGTCCCAGAGTAAAGCTACCCGCCCTAAAATGCGACAGTCTTGTTTCCATAGCACCAGACAGCCTCAGACTTTGAGGCGGGAGCAGTTCTTAGCTTAGACAAACCATACAAGTACTTTATATTGTTTTTGTTTGAGTTCACCATCTCCTTTAGATACAATGGGAGAGTAGGAGGATATGAGAGAGTGGGACATATTAGGCACCACCTCAATGCAATCAAGTGTAAGCTGTTGGCTTCAAAGTACAACTGTCACCTTTTTTTAAAATCTGAATTGCGAAAGCTTTAGTGCAAAAATATATGTTGAAAAATTTCATAACAATTATTTTTCAGTTTATTGTTCCTAATGGCATGGTGGTGACCACAGCAGCTTACCTAAAGTTCATAACTAAAGATGTACTTAAGGAGATAAGGAATCTTGAAAATGTTTTATAGTAAGAAATTTTAAATGTTCAGCAGTTACAAATGAAATCTTATCTGGTTCTTTGTGATAACAAATTAAATTAGAGCTCTTCATATATTTTTAATATAATATGTATACATAGCTGTCAACTTGTACAGCCATTGAGGAATAATTTTCTTAGTGGTAGCAACATTAGCGTTTTAATCCACGAAATCTTGTAATTTAAAACTTTAAAAAAATGTAGAAAAGATCTTTATGTTAGCTAATTATGCTTATCAATGATAATATAGTTTTATCTTTAGAAAATTCTGCAAAACTTAACTGTTATATTACAACCATTATACCATAATCTTCAACTACCGTAAACATGTCTATCTATACTAATAACATAATATATAATTTTTAAAAATATAAGTTTAGTGTATTATTTGTATAATATATAATACTTACATTTTCTCGGAAATAAGTAAATAATTTTTTAGAATATACCACGATTGATCGAATAGTTAATGTTGTAAGAAATTTAAATCGCATTGGCTTTTTAAGCCAGAGTCATTCTCGAAATTGAATATAAAACTTATTTCTCAAAATTTAGATCGGAGAATTTTTTAAATTAAATATCAGAGCGAAATAAAATCAGAGCTTAAATATTCTTTCAAAATGAATTGGAAACAGGAGCTAAAAATACGTGAAAGTTTATTTTCTAATACAGGAGACACACTATCTAGAAACCTGCTTAAAAGAAAAATGTAGCAAAATAATGATTGTTAAATGCAATTTTGATTTGAAATATTGCATTTCAATCAGAATTAGCTTAGTTACTAGTTTTTAAGCTAAAGGAAAAATTATTTCAATTGTTTACTGCATTGGTCCTCATATTTCGACAGAGTTTTCAAACACCACTTCCTGACTAATAATTTGTTTACCTTTGTGTCCAGACAAAGGTTAAATATTAATGTATACATTATACTACCACTTTAATAATAAAAAGAAAATCTTCAAGAAAAAATCAAATCAGTGGTTGTGTAAAACAGATATTTTATTAAGCACCAAAATAAATTGGCATGCATGCCAAGTATTGAAAAATAAAACGCATAAAATTTGCTCCCACAGGGGAATTTCTTTTGATAAAAGCATAT
Source organism: Parasteatoda tepidariorum (assembly GCF_043381705.1). Classification (NCBI taxonomy): domain Eukaryota; kingdom Metazoa; phylum Arthropoda; class Arachnida; order Araneae; family Theridiidae; genus Parasteatoda; species Parasteatoda tepidariorum. The sequence goes on from NC_092208.1 coordinate 69,686,413, forward strand.
GTTGGCAGCTATGCTATTCGATATTACAGAGATTTCTGAGTCCTAAAAATTTTTTAACTTAGTAACTACTTTACAAAACTAACAATCACAAGTTTTAATTTAATTTAAAGATAATTTAATTCTTAGTATTCACCATTATTTTCAAATAAGATCTTGTTAATCGTTTTTAGAACTACTTGAATTCTTAATAAGAACGATTATTTAAGCTGTTAAATTGTCGCAATAGTTTATACCAATTGTCTAATCTAAAATAAGCGAAAAATTAAGTTTTCCCTCAACTATTTTAATTTTGATAAGACGCTGTGACCATTGTATTGTTAAAATAAGATTTCATAAATTTTATTGTTAGTGTACTTATGTATTTATGTATTTCTAAACCTCTAGCGGAAATGTTCCTGGAGATATTAAAGAATCATGCCAAAGGTAATTTGTTTTTAAAATTACAATATTGTTATTATTCTCATACATATTTTTCATTTATATTTTTAACATTTCATTTCATTAATGTTGTTAGGGTTATGGATGAAATTTTAAAATCGGAAATCTCGAATGAAATTATGAAAGCAATTGAAAGCATGCTTCAAAAGCATTTCTCCGAGAAAGGTGTTATTCAATTTGCAGTGAGATCTTCAGCAACAGGTCAGATACATATCTTTTATTGAATCAATTAATAAATGACAAAATGTTTTTATTAGAAAAAAAACTATAATTGTTGCTTGTGTTTAGAAACAAAAAAGTATTTCCAAAATTGAATTGAGTTGCAAAATTTTACACTTAATAAGAATTGTTGTGAATTACTTTTTACTACATATAGTTTCACAAGCACAAATCAAACAATGAAATATTATTTCACAGGTGAAGATACTGAACAAATGTCTGCAGCTGGTCAAATGGAAACATACTTGGGGATTGCAGGTTTAGATGATGTAAGTGGATTCAATATGTTGAAGAGTTTTGTACTAGTTTTATCAGTTTTTGTTTGAGTAAAAGCAGGTACATGCGTATGGAAGATGCGAAAATTCATGGGATGCCATAGTTATTAAGCAATCAAAACTGACATTCCTCGTTCATTTAGTTACAATTACTTTATGCAGGCAGAGTCAGGACAAGAATCTAGAAAATTGCACTTTAAAGATGTGATAGTTATCATGTCGGAATATGTTGCCACGTTTGGCGAAAAATTCCTGAAATCTTGCTTTAATAACAAGGTTTCTCGGAGACTTCTCGCCAAGGAAAATTTAAAGTTCAGTGCCTTAACACTTGAAACAAAGCTATAAAAGTATATAAATGGCATCTCGCTGTAAAGAATTATTTGAAGCTTAGAGCGGACAAATAACTGAATATTTTAAAAGTCATTAATTTAAAAAAAAATACTAATTTGGCAACATTATTCCAAGCAGATTTAAATTATCAAAATCAATGCTTTTATGTGTTTTTTTTGCGGTCTCTTGGAAGGAATAAGTTCCGGAGAAAATTTCTTAACTGTAGAAAATTTTCCTATTATTAGCTGTTCGAAAACATCAGCATTTTCCAAATAATACAGTATACAATTAATCTCTGTTATGATTAGGATGAACTACTAAAAACGTGTTTTGCTTAATCTATTAACGTAAAGCTACTGGCAGGGGCGAATAATAAATTAAATTTTTTTCATTTATTGCATTATTATATATCTCTTTCAGTTTTGTGCATGAGTTATTGATTGTTTACCCCNTTTTTCCCCCCCCCCCCGAATGAAAAACGGGTATTCAGCAAGTTCAATATAAAAATGTAATTTTGTTCTTGGAATCGTTCGTAAAATATTTAAACGGTAATATGTTGTTAGCAAAAAGACAAAAACAGATTTTTTTTTAAATTTGTAACTTAAATAATTAATGAAAGTCTCTAATATAGCTGTAATAGTTTTAAAGGCTAACGATTTCACAAAATATATCTACTTTTAATTCAAATTTTGCGTGCAATAGATACATTGAACAATTACGTTTAATTTCTGAGGCAAAAGAAAAGAGATATAGGCACATCTATAGTTTCGAGATTTTATTGAGCAAAGACACCTTATCGATGCACTCCAATGCTAACACCACAGGTGAATCTTATCTTTGTTCAGTTTCCTTTTGATAAACTTTGGCTCTTAGTCAATGACAGACTAAACCCGTATGCTCTATACAGTTATCTCTCAAAAACATATCCTGGTATATGAACTCTAACCTAAACTACAGTTATTCCCGTCCTACTTCATAAGAATGTAGCAAATATTGATCAAAACCTCCCAGAAGAGAGAAAACCTCCGCAGGAGTTACCATAAATGTGAAAGTCCTAGCGTTGTGACGTCTTTCGTATATTTTTCTCATTTGCACAATTTTTATTAGTTACACCGAACTACGAAATTGATCCGTACGAAGGCCTTCTCTCTTCTATGAACTTTTGATTTTATTCGGGTTAAGCACAACGTATAATTTCATATGAGTATGGTATAGGGCTCCTATTGATGAAAAATCAAATTAATCCATTATTTATTTATTTGTTTGTAGAAATAAAGAATTTGTTTTATCTTATATAAGCTTTCTGGACTCATCAACCACCGAAAATAATTAATATCAAAATTAAATTACAGTTTATCTTTTAAAGTAAATATTAGGATTTTTTTTTGTATTGGAAACTACTTGAAATAAAAAAGGGGTCTCAGCCATTTCGCATCTTTTTGTTGTTTCAACATTTTATGAATAGGTAATTTTCCAGAGAAACAAATTTTTTGTTGCATTTATACAAGTACTTAATCTTGCCTAATTCGAGTGTTGGGTTTACAGATCCGAAATTAGTTATGCTCCTAACACAACAGAGTTTTTTGAGTTTATTATTTATTTAAATTTACAAGTTTAAAAAATGAAAGAAAACTGAAGCAAAAAACAACTCTAGATTAGAGAGAGAAACCGATTACAGATTTGAAATCAGTGATACGGTTGTATTTGAGATCTAACAGAAAACAAAAGAAAAAATGTTCCCCAGTGTTATATATTAATCATTATTATAAAAAAATTTCTCATAGATTTGTCTAACTATTCATTTTTGTTATTGCACGAAAAAAAACTCGTTTGAAAATTTCTAACGTTTTTAACCTTTTTTTATAGATTCTCACTGCTGTGAAAAAATGTTGGGCATCTCAGTTTAGCCACATTGCAACTCAATACAAAAAGTAAGTACGTTTTTGTTTGTAATAATTACTTTATTACATAATCAATATACACAATTCGCTTAACAGAGTCGTGGTGGCTCAGGGGATCGAGAGTTTGCCCTCCAAATGTGGTGAACTGGTTTCGAATCCCAGCGATGACTCGTCGTTACGAATCCCGCACCCGGCTCGCACCGACCACTGTGCTATCGTTAAAATATCCTCACTGGTAGACGGATCATGGGATAGAGGCACCTGGCCGACAAGCTAACCGTGGGAGACTTTCGTGGTTTTCCTTCCCTTATAAGGCAAATGCGGTTTAGATCTATTAGAAAGGCTTTACACGAAGGTAAAATTTCTCCCAATTTCTTTGATCCAGGAGTCCCCTTGTCTTCTGGATTGGGTTTAAAGTTACTAGGCTACAAAGTTGAACATTAGTAGTCGTAAACCCAAATTTGGGTCGACTTTTCAGTGACGTTTTTTGAAATAAAAATAAAATTAACTGAAGAATAAGCTTGCAATTAAGTCTAAAAAAAGAACTGTTCTTAATTACTTGAAAAATAAACTTTTTCACAGTAAATACTTATACAGCAGTTATGCGTTTTTTAGTCTGTATATTCTCAAATTCTCAATAACGTATTTACTTTATATTTACTTTATCCTTCTCTATTTATAAAAACTTCTGATAACGAATTTTGTTAATTTTATATCTCTGTAAAAGTCTATAAAGTTATGTGAGTTTTATGTATCCTTAAATAATAATATAGCCACTTATTTCTGATATAAATACAAATACTTTTGTTGAATGTGCTGTGATTCAATTCTTGTAATAAAAATAATTTAGTATATAAAATGCTTAAAGTTTACGCCTATTATTAGTTTACGTCTCCATCTTTCGCTGTTTTACTTGCTCGAAATGATAAGTGAGTTTTTCTTTCACTGTTGGAATTTAAATTTTAAAATTACGGAAAAATAACCAGCAGCGTTGGTCTGTCCAATTCACCTTAAAATTTGCTGTTAAGAGCATTGTTTTAATTTCACAAATTTGAAACCGTTTACAATTTCGTATGATTTAAAAACTATGAATACAAAACTTTGCATTTTTTAACCATTTACAACTAGCGTTGTTCCAAAACCGTAAAAATGAAATTTAACTGGACATTGGAGTTAGGTTTTTCGTTATGTAGTGAACATAATGAAAAGCCTGAACTCAATAGAATTGGGTTGCAAATGAACCAAGGATTATAGCTTAATTAGTTTATCTTTTGGAGCTATCTAACATAAAAGAGGGAAACTGTTATACTTTTTTGTGTTAAGTAGCTTGATGGTTTCATACTGAGGGTATTGCATTCTAATAGTTCAGGGTCACCAATTAGAAAGTGCAGGACACTGGAAACTATTTATGCGTTGCAGGAATGGAAGAAATAATGTTTTGCTATTGCTGGGATTCAAACCCTGTTCAGCCGGTCATGAGATTGACAGATTAGCCCTATAGGCTATAATATGTACCCAACTTCAAGGAACTATGTGGCTTTATAAGCAGAGCTCAGTTGCCGCGTTAAAATTCTGTTTGTTTAGTTGTAATATGTGAATACAGTCAATAAGCGGTTTTTTCTCACTGTAGTTTGAATACCATCTTTGTTTTATTTGCTGTTTTGGTATATTATGGTTAAAACAAATAGTTAAAACTTTTTATTTAATCAATTCTTCAGAGAACTTTCAAATAGTGTTGCTATAAACCTTTCGCCTGCAATGAAAAAAAATATTGTTTAATAAAATTTAATTTTTAGGCAGAATGGTCAAATAATAAATTCACCAATGGCTGTCGTTATACAAAAGATGGTACCCTGTGACGTGGCTGGTGTATTATTCACTTGTGATCCCCTCACTGGAAATCCAACTAAGATGACCATCACCGCAAACTATGGACTTGGAGAGGTGGGCTTTCAAATTAGTGAATTTTATAATTGTTACATGTATTAAAATACTAGCAATTAATTAAGAATTGACATTGCGTATGTGTATAAGTTCTAGTACCTACCCCAAAATGACTGACGGTTTAAAATTTCAGTGCAAACTAGAAAGAGTTAGGCATTAGAAATTTAAGATTTGCTTCTTTTTGCTTAGGAAACCAGATGATTTATCTCGACCCTATTTTAAAATTAGTGATTAAATATGCCAACAGATGACGCTGCTTTTTAAGAAAAACTACTAAACTATATTTTAACAAAAACCTTTTTTTTTTGGCTGGTGTTTTGAAATCTGAGTATGATGCAATCAACATACTGAGCAATCTGACGTGTGATGCAATTAACATGCGCCCACACAAATTTATTTAGTTGAAATGGTTTGAAATGTAACAGAAAATATCAATATATAATTTTTCAAATAACAGCACCATGCATTGGTAAACTTTGTGAGAGATTTTAAAAATTTAGAAGTATAAAATACCCGTACATTTCTTTCTCCTTTTGTTTCTCTTTAATAGCACTTTGTAGTGATTGGCTCACCGTTAGAAGGCGAACCTAATTAAAGAATTAAGAAAGAGTAGATGAAGAGGAGCCGGCGCGTTAGGCTGGTTTTTCCTCTATTAAGGTATATTTTTATGTTTCATTTTTTTTCGTCGCTGAGAGGGCTCTTATAATTTGCTAATTGTTTTGCTTAATGTTTTGAATGTTAATTAATAATTTTTTTTGTTGCTGTTATTTCATTGGATTTATTTCAATTACATTAATGCTAATCTCATTACATTTTTTTAAAAAAAATTTAAATTTAATTGAATATTTTCGGAATCGTCTGTTACTATTTACCGGACACTATTTAGAACTTTCGTTATAATTTATTTAAACAATGACCAATTTATAATTAAGTACTTTACAATGTTAGTTCACGAAAGCAATGTTAGTTCACGACTGCAAAGAGCCCACGGGCCAGAATTCCGGTCACTGATCACCTGGCGGGCCGCAGTTTGAAAAAGTTGAACAATAACCTCTTACACAATAACAATTTATAGTTGAATTATTAATTATAAAACAATGGAACAGAAGGATTATAAAGCAATTTGCTTACATTTTAATGGGAAAAATGAGGCCGATCAGCCTAAATAAGAAGTTGGCGGGCCGCGCAATATGCGTTGGCGGGTCGCATGCGGCTCGCGGTCAGCCAGTTGGACAACCCTGTTATAAATAATGAATGATTTCGCTTTCGTGAAAATAAAAGAGAAAACAGAAGAAATGTTATGTACGTTCGCCTTTCTTTATTGTTATTTTTTCTAATAAGTGACACAATGAAATGTTCTGTATTATTTTTATATCAGTCTGTTGTTTCGGCGTCAGAAGAACCAGACACAGTTGAGCTGATGAGAGATTTTGAAGACAACTTGTATGTTCACAACAAAATAATTGGAGCCAAACGTCAAAGAATTGTACTCCAAGGTGATTATATTAACAACCTATTATTTTTTTTAAAAAAAAAGTTTCATAATAAAAAAGAAGATTATAAATTTAATTATAAAGGTTTTTTCATTAGGTAAAGTGTTTATTCAAATTAAATGTAAAATATGGAAAATACGCAATTATAAAGTATAGTGGTAGAAAAAAATTATGGAAACATTTGTAGTTCTGTTTGGAAATTTTTTCATTGAGCAGCAAGTAATTCGAAAAATTTTACAGGGTAAAATTGTTGGCACAGTTTAAAGGATCATTCTTGAAGTATCTTCGTTTCAATTTTAATATCAGCAATTTTGAAATAACTCTATAGGATTGCAATATTTATATTAGAGTGCTTTTTTAATTTTAGTGATATTGAAAGAAAGAGCATTTAACTTCTCACACTCAGTCTGGTCGATGTACACTTTGCGTAGATAAAAATTTCACTATTTCTAAAACCTTTAAGCATGATCTTTAAAATCATGCCACCAATAATGTCATGTAAAATCGTCCAAGATATATGCTGCTAAAGGAAGGATTATTTACAGAGANATATGACTAATTCAAAGTTAGCTCAGAAACTATTCAAATATTCTGTTTGTATTTCGCTAATTTTTTCTGTTTGTATTCCTTAAAATGATGTCAAATTTTTGTACTTTAAAATACACACTATTTTCGCCTATTATTAATTAAAATAATAGAAATTAATTAACGGTTAGTAAAAATTCACTCTTGTAAGAAAAAAAGTATGCAAAATTGTTTTGATTCGCTTAAAAAATTCTTGAGATATGTTGAAATGTGCAAAATCGAAAATAAACATTAAGGGGGGGGGATAACTTCCTACTGTTCTGTCAAAACTATTGGGACATTATTCTCCAGATTGCGGAACCCCTCCTATATTTTTGGGGTCATAATCCAAATTCGTCCGAAAAGAAGTCATGTTTATTTAAAGTTAAAACTTCTTTGTGTCTTATTTCGTAATTTAAAATATCGTCCGAGGTAACTAATTAGAATATTTAAGGACTCGATTAAGCCAAGTCTTAGTACTTGAAAATACCATCACTAGATCGAAATTTAATCGCGGTGTTCACTTTTTTATTTTGCCAATTGGACAGCAAGTGTTTGAATTTAACTTTATTTAGCTTTATTTTACTTTATAATTAAATATTTATTTTTATTTAAATTTCATACGAAACTATTGCTTTTATTTAAACTTTGTTATAAATTATCGCTTTTATTTATACTTTATAATAAACTATTGGTTTTATTTAAATTTTATTATAAACTTTAAATTTTATTTAAGATTTATAGTAAACTCTTGCTTTTACTTAACCTTTATAATATACTATTGTTTTTAATTAAACTTTATAATATATTTCGTATCTAAGGGAATAAATCTGGAGGAACGGAAGTACAAGATATTTCAGAAAATGATCGGAATTCATGTTGTTTAACTGACGAAATGTCACTCCGCTTAGGAAAACTGGCTGTCAAAGTAAGTATAGATGCACTTCAGGATCAAAGATATATTTCAGGGATATACTTCAGGAACTAGTCTTGTCGCAGTTGTTTTAGAAGTTAGTGATTCATATCAAGGGTTTCCAAAATTATCTTATACTTTTGCATCCCTGATTTCAAATCTGCAGTCGGTTTCTCTCTATGAGCTACAATTTTTATGCAATCGAAAAATATATAGAGAGTGTGTTTCAAAACGTTGTTGCAAAACTTAACGTGGTGGTCTGTCATATCATCGACGAACAAGATATACATAGGAACTTGTGATCGAAAATGCAAATTGTGAACGCTAGCGGGCAATGTTCGCTGTCGTATAGGGGAAAAATCACGTAAAACGAGGTGCTTAACATGACTTTTATCAGAGAATATGGTTAAATTACCGAAAATCCTCGAAATTTCTTTCCTTTGCAACAAAGCAAGCCTCACAATGTTGACTCGTGAATTCAAAAGGGGCAGGTATGTCACGAACGTACTGCTGTTTTCATGACCCTGGCGACGATATCCATTTCCGATGTTACGGGCGTCTCATACAATTCGGACTTCATGCATCCCAACAGGTAAAAACTCTGGGGAGTCAGGTCAGGGGATTGTGGTGGCCACGTGATGGACTCTCCTTTGCCATTCCAGGGATCAGGATAAGTCCGATCGAGGTATTCCTGCACAGCGTTGTTAAAATGTGCACGAATACCTCGATGGGATTTATCCTGATTGCTGGATTGGCAAAGTGCAATGTGCTGTGTAAATATGCATCGTGCTGAAACCAGATGCTTCAGCGAGTGGCGCAGGAAAGTCAACTATCAGATCCGACAACACTATTTCAGAAAAAGTATGATAGGTGTTCCCATCGAAGCGTTGAAGTAGTAGACAAGGGCCAATAAACATGTCATCGATAATTCCGATACAAATAATTGTGATGAAACGTTGTTGATTTATATGGGCATGGGTGCACCTTGGGATTCATGCTCTTGTTGTGCAGTTTCAGAACACTATCTTGTGTAAAAGATACATCAATAAACAAAATACACAATGGAAAATCTGGTAGTTCTACCAATTTTTACAAACACCAACTTGCGAATGCAACACGTTTGAGATCATCATCATCGCACGCTGCTTGCACCTTTGGGGCGTGCTAACGGTGTAGCGTGTTTCCGTGTAGTGTGCACAGACTGCTGTAACGATGCATGTTGAAGATGAGTTCGAGTGATAGGAGGTTTGTGTTCTGGTACCTCTCAAATTCTCGTACAAAAGCTTCTTCTGAGACAGGTGTGCGTGTATTGCGTTTTCGATCGATGTGGTTACGCAATTGGAAAGCTCCTGCCTAAGGCAATCTGCGAAACAATTGCCCAGGCAAAGCACTACTTGGCTGACATCTGTTTGGAAAGCGTTCAATGTAGAATCGTAGAATCTATTTCCACCCTCAGCATCATACACGTGCACGTAAATCATATCGGCCAATTCTACGTTAGTAAAGCGATTCGTCCTTCTGCAACGTCCTGCTAGCGATCGCAGTTTACATTTTCAAACTCAAGTTCCTTTGCAAATCTTGTTTGTGATGATATGATAGACCGGCACGTTAAGCTTGGCAATGACCTTTTAAAACAACCTGAATAGTCCAAAGTAAGGTTTTTTTTAGATTCACTACAAAGACTGTTCTCACTTCTCTGGTATGTAAAAAGAATATGATAATGCATATTAGTTTATGATGCAATGATTTAAGGTTATATGTTTTTTGTCTTTAGTGTTGCTTTCAGTGGAGCAGACCAGTGTATGTTCGTATCTATACATACAATATATGTGTGTACGTATCTAAATATATGCAACATATAAACTTATATGATACTTAATTGGACGATTTGGACGAAAAATAAAATAAGATAAAAATGCCATTTTGAAAAAAAAATCTGTAGCTTTCGAACAAAGCTGATTTTAGATTCGAAATCACCACTCTCGAATTAGGTAAAAACAAGTACTTGTATCAATGCAACAAAAATCTTGACGGTTTTCAGAGTCGATAAAGGTTCCAAGCGAATTCGACACAAATAATCTGTGAGTTACTATAAAAATTCCTGTCTCCTAAGAGTAAATTGAAACGCCAAAAATGTAAATTTTTTGAAGCAGACAGTTTCAATAAGTTTCAGGGATTTATAACTGAGAATTTGCGAACAAGGAAAGAAAAGCTAGGCACAATCATTATTTGTTATTGTTAACGTTCAAACGTTAAAGCTAATTTATTATATTTCTCCAAAGGGCCACTTAGAACCTTCATCCACATTTATTACATTTTTCAAATATTTAGGCATGTAATGTATGCCTGCTTTAGGGATAAGGTATTGATGTGAAACCAGACTGGTAGGACGCTGAATTTCCGGCACTGACATTTGCTTAAAATATGCACACCGAAGAGCCATTACATTATGACCACCCTACTAATAACATGTAGGACCACCTTTAGCCCTCAAAACTGCTAGCACCCGTAGTGGCATTGATTCCACAAGGTGCTGATAGGTAGTCAGAGGCATCTGGTATATCTGGTACCAAGCACTAACTAACTGGTCCAGCAATTCCCTCATATTGCGAGGGGATAGCGTGGCAGCACGAATTTGGTTTTCCAAGTAGGACCACAAATGCTCTATTGGATTAAGGTAAGGTGAATTTGGGGGCCAAGACATGACTTGAAAGTCACTGGAATGTTCCTCGACGATTTGACCCTTATGACATGGTGCATTATCCTATTTGTAAACACTATCCCCCGCAGGAGAAACTGTTGCCATGAATGGGTGAACCTGGTCTGCAACTATGTTCAAGTAGCTTACAGACGTCAGGGATTGTTCTATGAGGATTATGTGTCCTAATGTGCCCCATGAAAACATTGTTCCTGGGCGAGAAACCATGAAAACCTGGGCGAGCCCATTGTTATAGATGGAAGGTGGTCATAATGCAATGGCTCTTCTGTGTATTTTGCTTTATCCATTGGGAAAATGGGTGTTGTTCTACGTTTTTCATGTCCGCACACGTTGTTACAAGATCAACTTCAACACTATAATTACAAATAAAGAGTTGTAAGAGTCATAAAGAATCAGACTAACATAATTAATAGAAAAGCAACACAACACGGTCAAATAAGAAAAAGGTTGCAGATAATTTTGGAACTTTTTGGAGCTGGTTGTCTTACAGACAGCTTTTTCTATTTGTTTCTACCATTGTGCATTTTTAATTTTTTTACATAAACTATTTTTATGCTTTCTTTATGATTAACTTATTCTTAATTGCTGTCTTGTTGGAGATTTTAATATAAATTTAATCTTGAATTTAAAGCCAACGTAGACCATTGGATGACATAAGGGCAACATCTGTTGATACAGTTTTTGCAACCCTTTAACTTGATATGTTGTGGTGGTTATAATAGTTATCCAGAAAAAGGAAATGATCAATGGGGAATCAGCGATTGCAGAAGTGTGATCAAAATTTTCTGTCTTTTGTAATTGATTGTTATTATATTTTTTTATCTTTTTGATTACGCTTCATTCTTTTTATATAGATATTTCAGTACAAATCAAATTTGTTTAATGGATATGGATTTGAATGAAAATACTATTTAGGAAATTTTATTTTTTTCAGATTGAGAAGAGCTACAGATCTCATAGGGATATAGAATGGGGATTTTGGAACAACAGTTTGTATATATTCCAAGTAAGAGCCAATTATTTCCTGATAAGTTCTTCATTGTTGCCCTATTATACATAGTTACTTATGTATTGTAGGGCACCGCATTAACGTTTTAAGAACTCGTGTTATAAAAATTATTCGAATTATAAAAATCTATATATGTATTTCTCTTACACGGCGATAAAAAAAGCCTCATTGCAACTCCCTGAATGGCAGCGCTAGAAAATCGACCAATGATTGCAGCTAAAAATGTCACATGCCAAATCTAGATGTGATGGCTCAACATATAGCGCTTTTAAAAACGGAAACTGAAATAACCAGAGTGTAAAATATTATGTGCTGTTGTGGTTGCTATGGTGACTATTTAGAATGTAATTTTTTTTTTTTTTTTTTTTTTTTTTTTTTTTTTTTTTTNTTTTTTTTGAGTGAGTGAGAGATTTGTTTTTTGGAACTGCGATGCTGTAATTTTTCTGTTTAGTTAATAAATCTTCCTTTTATATTAAACGTGATAGTAGTTTCCTTAATTATTTGATTCGAAGTCTTTTGAGTTTTATTTGAGGTCAGTTTATTTTGTATTTTCTGACAAGAGAGAACATTCTCACCAAATGTGTTTTCTTCCGAAATTCAATGTTTTGTTTATGCAGGTTTTTCCATTGTAATTCACTTATTTCAATTTTTAATAGACTTAATTATAGCCAAAATTTTAACCTTTTTAAAGAGATATCAGTTTTAGAAATTTTATCTTAAGATTTTATATTATAGCACATTTCTAATAGGTTTAACGAACTACATGTTATTTATTTGAATTCAAATTTATTTCAATGACTTAGTATTTACTAAAAAGATGTAATTTTTTAAAAAGTTGTTAAATGGATTTGAATGATTGTTTTGAATTCTTAGAATTTTGAGCATTTGCAATGTACCTAAGTTAGTAGCGAGCGAAGCGAGATTGGTTTGCGAAGCAAACCATATAAGATTGCGTAGCAATTTTCGGGGGTTGGCGAGCGTTAGCGAGCAGGAGGCGCAGCCCACTAGTTTTAAAAATTAGGATACTCGAATTATAAGAAATTAGGATATTGTAGTTATCACAAGTGAATGTATTGTGTCATACCTGTCACCTTTATAGAATTTTATGATTTTTGGTTTTCTATTAAACAGCGCACACCATAGTAGTTAATAAATACTATGCAAACTATAAAATAATTGACTTATTTTATGGTAACAATTAATAGTAAATAAATTAATGGAAGTTATACGGATACTACTATGGATATGGATAATGGATATGGACATTCATGGTTTAGTTAAGTAGATTTGCTCCTATTATAAGGCTAACGAAACATACCTACTCCTAGTCCTATACAGTCCTTAAGAAATTTAAAAAGTTCCAACAAATTTGGAAAATAAAATGTCTTTTAATAAATATGCATTAACCAATATATCTAATATTTGCAAATAAATATACTTAGTCACAACATGTGGTGTGTAGAATTTTTAATTATTAAATCAAATTTAATAGAAGAAATTTATAACTTTTTATATTAGAATATCAGCATCAGTTTTTAAATTTTTTAAGAGCCGTATAAATTCTGCTAGTGATATATACTGAAGAACTGAATCTTTATGATCACTTGCTCAACAACACGTTGACCTTGAAAGCAGCTAAAACTTGCCCCGGCAGGAATGCTATAAATTCTTGATAGATAACAAGGGAAAGTAGAAATAAGACATATATAAAATTTTTACAATTAAAATAAAAATGAAAATATAAATGTGTGAAGTACTGTTCTGCAAACACTCACATTTATATTTTCATATTTATATTTTCATTTTTATTTTAATTGTAAAGATTTCATATATGTCTTATTTCTATTTTATATAAAACAAATTTGGTTTGGCGCTTTTACAATTTGATTTAATGTTTCAAAGTGTTTATTTACCTCTTATGCATCAAAATTGACCTCGTAAATTGAATTGATTTTATGATTAGATAACAAGGAAAAGGTTATTCCAAACGTCTAAGCAGCGGTCACGCAAAGTTGAGACATTCCAGCATGGTGTTGTTAGAGCTGCCGTTCTATGACATCCCAAATGTGCTTCATCGATTTAAGATCTGGAGAGTTAGGTAGCCAGGACATTAATTATAAAACAACATTATGCTTTTTGAACCATTTCAACACAATTGAAGCGTTGTCCAGCTGGAAGTTCCATTTCAAGTTGGGAAAAGAACGCCATTTATGGGTGCATTTGATGTTCAGATAGTCCACATCTTTCACGATCATTCCTATTATAACTGAGGGTTCCAGAGGCACTAGTGAGAATGACGACCAAAGCATAATGTTACCATCAATGACGACTTTCGATTTATCTTTGATCTCCAATTCATTTCATTAATTGCGAGAAAATCAGACTCCACTGAGTCAGCCCATCTCAACCGCGGTCTTCCCCGCTTTCTTTTTCCAGTGGGTCTAAAAAGCAGTGTCTTTTTTATTGTGTTGTTGTCACTCATTCGAGTCACGTGGGCGATCCAATTCATTCTATTTATTTTTATGTATTTAATAACATCAGGTTCTTTATAGATCTTGTACAGTTCAAAATTAAATCTCCTTCTCCAGTTATTGTTTTCATTTACACCACCAAGTATACCCCGCAAAATCTTCCTCTCAAATATTGCGATACAATTTTTCTCCAGTTTTGTCATTGTCCAAGCTTCAGAAGCGTATGTCAAGATTGGCTGGACAAGAATCTTGTAGATTAAGAACTTTGTTTTGCTAGAAAGAAATCTAGATTTAATAAATCTTCTCAGCTCATAGACAGCCCTATTCGCCAGATACAGTTGGTTTTTTATTTCAGGAGTAATTCTGTTGTCAATGGTAATAATTGATCCTAAGTTCGTAAAACTCCTCACTGTTTCAAATCTATAAGAATTTATTTCAAGATAGTGGTCTGGAACTCTGTTTCTTGAGAAAAACATACATTTTGTTTTCTCTAAATTTATAACCAAGCCCATTTGCCACGCAGCCACCTCAAGGGCAAGAAATGCCTCTTTCAGGGCAGGAAGGGAACGAGCAATTATATCAATATCATCAGCATATGGAAGTAGTTGTACTGATCTAGTAAAATATGCATAGAAATGCAAAAAAGCTGTTTGCAATAGTTAATACCTTTATTTTTTGGATTAGCTTTTTGGGATAATCATCTTTAAGACTCATAATTTGAGTTTTTTGTTCCAAACTGTCATTTAATATGTTGTTTGAATTTAGTCTCGTCCTGTAACGAGTGGAACAGGAGAAACAGATTTTGAAATTGATCATGAAATGGACGCTCCAATGAGGATGGAAGAAGATTATTTTACAGTTTGCAATGTCGGGTATGGAAGAAAATATTTCATTTCAAATACAGATTCTTATTATTTTATTAAAACTTTTGAATAACTGTTTATATAACCGTTTTGAAAAACTGTACAAATTCTTTAGTTTTTACGAATTACCTACTTTAGGGAAAAACAAATGCAATGTAATTTTTTCATTTTAAAGTGATATTCATTGCTTACACTGATGAAAATTTTTTATTTTGTTTAATGTTGTATAAGAATTTTTAACAGATCATAGGTATTTTTGCATCTCTAATTTCAAATATGCTATTGGTTTCTCTCGAGTAGTTACAGTTTTAACACAATTCAATAATTTTTTAAAATTCATTCAAGTGACTACTAATATTCCCAATATTCCCAACTTATCTAGTACGTAGGGCGTGGTGCGTGAGATAACTTTTTGAACAAAATTTTCCGTCCCGAATTAGGAAAAATCAAATATCTGTATGAATGCCACAAAAAATGTGCTCCATAGTGTAGTTTTTCAAATATTTCAGTTTTTCCTTAGATTCTTATGAATTAAGTTTCCAGCAAAATTCCATTTTCTTACATATGGAATGTAGGATTGTTAAAAAAAAGGAATATGCATAAAGCCCATAGTTTCTCTCATACATTTATTGTTTAAAATCTCCTAGAAATCTATTAACAAGTTTATTATAGTTTTAATTTTATTTGAGTAGAAAAAAATAATATTTTATGAGTAGTATATTTGATTAAAAAAATGTTCCCCAATGTTATTTATGACTTTAGAAATAATAAACAACGTGATCACTTCTAGAAGAAGGCAGAGGGCTCTTAAGTACTAAATTAATTAAGCATTATAAGATATTCTGAGGTGTTAATTTATTACCGCTTTGAAAAGTTTGAAGAACAAAGACTTCCGGATTGCCCTCTACGAACACATTGGTATTTTGATTTTTTTTCTTTACTTTTGAATTTTTTTACATTTGTTTTGATTTATAGGAAATCAGTTAAGTGAAAAATGTCTTGCTTACTTATAAAAAGTATAATATGAAAAAGCACGGGATAGTTGAATAGGTTAAAATACATTCAAAATAAAAATAAACAAATAGAAGTAAGGCGCAGTTATAATTAATCAATACTATTAACAATGCATGTATGTTACCTGGCTCTCATATAATGCTCCAGTAAGAAATCTTCTCTTAACATTTAAACTGTTCTAGGACATTTATGTAACTAACATAGCATTATTGATTCTTTTTTTTAAAGATATTCAAGTTCTTAATTTGATGCAAACCTTGCATTTTCTAATCTGCTAGTGCCATCGAATCGTGTTTGATATCACTCGACTGCATGCAATGGTTTAAGGCGCTATAATTTTCTAATTTTAAATCGTTACAACAGCTTTAATCAAGCGTTGAAAGTACTTCCAGGGCAAAACTTTTAAATTTTTGTTAAAATGAGATCTAAACTTCATTAATTTTAAGATTTCAAATGCATTTCTATTTATGTAATGATAATAGCAATTAAAAATTTGAGTGGAAGAAGAGTCAAAGTGACATTTTGGAAAAAAATTAAGATTTATCGATCCAACTGAGTTCTTCTTCTTCTACTTTTTTTTCTGGTCTCGTTTTATTACCATGATTGTTATTCATCAATGTTTCAACAATAGATTTCTAAGATACTATGACTGGAATCTTGCTGGTTAATGACTGTTCAAATAGTAAATTTCCAAGATGGAAATTTTAGCAAATTTAGCAGGCAAGAAACCCATATAATCATTGACATGTTGGAACCATCAGGATGGTTCTTACTTGTTTAGTTTCGTTTTCTTAAGTTGAACCGTCATAAATCTGTCCCGAACTACTTCTGTGGAGTAATAGATTAAAGAAGGACTAATATGATTGCTCCGTTTATTTTCAAGATATTGTGATTGAAAATTCTGTTGGTCGTTAAGTTAGTTACCATAAAAAAATTCAGGGTGAGGTAAGATGCCGAATAAACAATTTTTAACATATAAAGCTAATTTAAAAAGTAAGGTTTCCAAACCACTGGGTAATTTTTCATGGGGCAGTTTTGCAACATTGCTGCATTAGTTGTTTCCCCCACTCCTCCCACTACTTCCATCAAAATATTTCTGGGGGTACTGAATTGGAGATCGATCATTCTCTGGTTCTATTCAAAATTACGACCTGAGTATAAATGAATGGAGTATGATTGGGTCCTCCCTATAAAATAGACTGCTCCATGTGTGTGAATGAAATCGTATTCTTAGTTATAGATGGCGCCACTGAAATAACAATTCACGCGCCCTCTGTCTAAAAAATTAATCTGATTTCAAGTAGGCTTGCTGGTATTGGCAAGTGACATTAGTAACAACACATTGATTGATGTTGCTAAGTTTTTTAATTCCGAAGATCTTAGTCTATAGAAAGATCCTCTAAATTTGTTTTCTCAAGGAAGTTCTATTTAAGGGCATTCGGCAATAAACTGAAGACGAGTAGCTTTAGTCTTTTGTCAGCAAATTAACACGTTTGAGTTGCAAATGACATGAAGTAAACAATTTCTAGCAAGAAACAAGGGAAAAAGGATAATATTCATTTTTATGGTGAAAGTATGACGTTTAAAGCTCATTAATTCAGATTGACTAAATTGTCACTTTGATCACTCCTTCACTCAATTTTCACATATCGAAGTATTAAGAAGTAATTAATAATTTATTGATGTGCTTTACAGTGAGGTGATGCCAGGAGCCTTCTCAACTCTGTCTCTTGATGTTATTCTGAAACACTTCAGAATAAGTTATATGGTAATCATGAATATGCAATTTTAATTTTTTTTTGTTTCGCAGTTTAAATTGAAGTGAGCAATATGTTATATGTAATGTGTTTATAGATATAAGTTCAATTATGCAACATAAGAGCTAAAGTGCTGAGAAAAGGCTAAAATTTTATTTCAGTTGCTCCATTTAACTAATTATTCATAATTAATACCATAGATAAATATAATCAAGGTTAAGTTTTTATATCGGAAGATTTTTGAGCATTAAGAAAGAGATAAGTAAAAAAGTAATTTGAGTTCTGCTGGTTTTAAAATTTTGTCCATTTATTAATATTTTTTGTAGCCACCAATATTCACATTTTTAGACACACAGTTCAATCACTGATATGTGTGGTACAAGATATTTTGCAGTTTCTTTTAAAAATTCAAGATTTTATTAAAAGTGCTAAGCTAATTAAAGCAAAGATAATTAAATTAACATTAATTAAAGCTAAAGGTTTTAATTTTTTAAATGGATCCAAAAAGCGTTTATGCAAATAAAGTGCATACTGAAAAAGTTTGGAGCAATATAAAATATGCCACCTTTTTTTAAGGGTGACATTTTTACATTCTTAGATAACAGAGTACAATTCTGTCTAATGTCATAACGAACTACGTTTAAAATCACAAATGTTAAAAATTTATTGACAATTTATGCGTGTTCTGGTGTCACGATCTCACACCCTCATTAATAAGATTAATAAAAGGGATTTACTAAAAACAAAGAACACATCTCTTTCATCGAACACATATTACATAATATTTCAGAGACAAATATACAGTAATAATACAGAGATACAATAACACAGAAATACAGTAATATGCATAGATAAATATATTAAAATAGCAAAGACGATGAAAAAGTAAATGGAAATCAATTACTTTTTAATATTTTCTAATTTAAATATTGTTAAATTTAACTGTATATTTATCTTTTTAATATGATGCAAAGCCAGTTGGATTAAATCCCATCCGTTTTTACTATCAGTTTTTACCTTTCATTTATCTTACTAATGAAGGTGTTCTATTGTGACACTGAAATGGGCATAGATTGTCAATGAAATTTTAACATTTGTGATTTTAAAAGTTGTTTTTAATGAATTTTATCTCTAATTATTTTTGTAAATTTCTAATTTATACATATTTGCTTTAAAAATCGGAAGAACGAAGTTCCTGCACTAATTATTCATTATGCAACCTATATTAAATTGTGTACTCTGTCTAGCCGTAGTCATTTAAACCCTTTCTATGTCGACGTCGCATCTCAACGTTCGACGTTTTCGTTGCGTATGGTCATCGTCGCATGCCATGCGACGAAGAGAAAAATTACATGATCGAAATTGAATTCGTCGTTACTTACTCGTCTCTTTTAAATTCTGCGATTAGTTTTGTATTTCTGCATATTTCTGAGAGATGGCGCTACTGATTCCACTTTTTTCACAATTTTCGCAGTGAGATTTTCCGCTTTGAATAAAGATAAAAATAATTTTGCACTTTCAGTAATTTTGCTTTCATTAGTGTTACCGTTGCATGTCAAAATGACTATGATGTATAAGGTTGGAAAATTATTTTCTGAAGTATTTTTTTACCTAATTTAGATATATTACGCAGATATTTATATAAAGGACCTTAAAGTAATAGAGTTAATAAATACGTTATCACTGAGTATTTTTTGTAAGATAAAACTAGGGTGCATTGCAGGGAAAACTGGAGATTAGTGGACGACATATTTCGCCGCTAAAAGGTCAGGCAAAAAACTGCTTGCTGACAAAAATATTTTGCATTTTCGAATTCAAGCGAGAACATATATTAATTTTCATTAATAAAAAAATGCTTCTTTCGGGTCGAAATTCGTAAAAAATAAACAAATCCGACAGGGAAAGGGTTAATAAAAATGTTTCTTAAAAAATTTCTAATCTTCTGATTTAATTTATTGAATTTATCCCCAGCCAAAGTTTCTTTGATATATTTTGTAACGATATAAAGAAAAGAAATTCGACTAATATTTTCAAAAGTTATTAGGGCAATTTTATTTTCATTGGTGTTTTATAAGATCAATTTTATGTATAGTATTCGTGTATGACAAATGCAGAGATGTTACAGGCGACTAAAAATGTAAAAACTAATAGAAACTCAATTAACTTTTTTTTTATTATCGTTCTGATTATTCAAACGTAACTACAACTAACACTTACATTTCATATATTCATATTTAAAATAAGAAACATTCTTTTCATTCCTTTTCAAAAGCAAAATGAAAACAAAATATTGTTTTAAAAGGTTGATAATTTTAATTTTTTCTATTAAAATTTTGAAAATTATTGGCTCACACGTTTTGCATATTTAGTCGCCCGTTGCAGGCCTCTAAATGTAGATTTTAATTAAGAAATTTGACTTTTTTCTTCTTATTTCAGAGGAGAATGGGCTCAGGTTTCGAATCAGTATATAAACCAAAATACTTTCCTAGAGGCATTACGACAATGTGCTCTCGAGTGATGTTCTACGCCCTGGATGTAAAAAAACCCATTTAAATTTCCTTTATTATTAATACATTTTTAAATCCATTTTTGCATAGAGTATTTTTAAAAGAACGGTTCCATTTCTCAAAAAGAAAAATGTTGTTAGCAAAGGATTTAGTTCTGAGTTTTCAAAACTAACCGTGAGATATTGGTTCGAGACCACTAGAATTTTTCTCAGACCCATCGGACCACTAACTTATATTTGACATAAAATAATTGTCAGTGATCCGCTGAACCAGCAATCTATACGAAGGCATTTGCCTTTTTTTTATATTTTCGGTTTCATTTTTTATCGTTTTCTCACAAAATGGCATTACGCAGGCTCTGTAATATAATTTTTCAATTAAATTAATTTAATTTGTTTTTTTATACAAAAAAAATCGAACAGGGACTTGTAAACAGACCGTTGAATATGTGCACGGGCTAATAATACCTTTTATTATTCTTTCGGGCTAGTGATTTATTTTCTTAACTTCCCTTCTTGATATATATACAGTATTGGCAATTAAAATTGCTACACCAAGAAGGAATGCAAATAACAGAATGATATTTATTGGGCACATGCATTGTAGTTGGAAGAGCAAGTGATTGAATTTTCAGAGTATTTTGACGCATAGATCCAGCGGAATCAGTACTCAGAGCAGCCTCCTAAGGCAGCAATGACAGCTGTTTTTCTCCTGGGCATCCAGTCGAACAGAGATTCGATAGCATTCCATGCAGCTTCAACATTATGCTACAATTCAGCGATCGTAGTGACTGCCGAAAGGTGGCGTGCCAGTCGTTCGGCAACCGTTGACCAGACGTTTTCATTTGATGAGAGATCAGGAGAACGTGCTGGTCAGGGCAACAGGTGAACATGTTCTTGTCAAGGAAGGTCAGGACAATGTGGGCAACATGTGGTCGTGCATTGTCTTGTTGAAACGTAGCTTTATGGAGGCCGTGGAGATAAGACAAAGCAACTGACCCTTGCTCATCAGAAATGTAAAGGTTCAAAGTTCCGGCAATGCGAACAAGAGGGGACTGAGACGTGTATTCAATGGTACCTCATACCATTACTCCAGGTGATAGGCCAGTATGACGATGTCAAATGCAAATTGCCAATGGGTGTTCTCCATGATGTCGCCAAACACGGATGCGACCATCATGATGCCGTATACAGAACCTGAATTCGTCTGAAAAGACGTCATGCCATTAGAACATCCAGGTTCTTCGTTTATCACACCATTGGAGGCTCCGGCCTGTGATGCAGCGAAAAGGGAAGCTGAAGTCATGGTCGCCGTGCTGATAGTTCATGCCGCTTCAAGCGCCGTCAAATTGTTC
Source organism: Parasteatoda tepidariorum (assembly GCF_043381705.1). Taxonomy (NCBI): domain Eukaryota; kingdom Metazoa; phylum Arthropoda; class Arachnida; order Araneae; family Theridiidae; genus Parasteatoda; species Parasteatoda tepidariorum. Next base: position 69,708,184 of record NC_092208.1, read on the forward strand.
GCGCAGGTACTGGTTGTCTTGCAAATGACCAAATTTGTTGACTCAGCGCTCGTGACGTGCGTACGATCCCTTTAGGCCATGTAGATAGCACGTCTGTCTTCTCAGTTGTTAGTGATGGGGGCCGCTGAGATCCTGCACGGCATTCCATATGAGCGTCAATAACCCATCGATTTCATATTCTGCTAATAGTCATGCGATCTCGTGCAACGCGGGCAGAAATACTTTGGTATGATAAACCGCAATCCCGGTTGGACACAATTTGACCTGCATCAAACTCATGATGGAACAGATGTAACAAAAACTTTTTTACTCAAGAACAACGCTGAAATTCAATTTCTGTATGAGAAACTTACTGTCAAATCTCTTCTTTTATACACAATATAGGTGTCGCTACCGCTACCTGCTTTGCATGAATGCGCTGATAAGCTAATCATTTGCATACCACAATAAGCTTTATCCGTCCTGCAAGTTTCACGTTAGTGGTTTGTCGCCTTCCTGGTGTAGCAATTTTAATAGTCAGTAGTGTATATATATGTAGTACTTGTAATTGACCATTATCAATCATCCTCGAAACCATCAACTTCCCTGTTGAACTATACTATACTGTCTACAAGGGAAAAGTCCCGGAATCCATGTTTCCAGAGTGCCTGAACGGAAAAAGTCCCGGAATATTTAATTGACTTGTTCTTTTCTTTAGAACTATCTCATTTTAATCGCCAGTCTTTGTTCTGCAACGACGCTACGTGTAGGCAACTCTTTGCTATCGATGTCGCTGTCATACTTATCTTCCTTCTTTATTCAATTTGTTAAGTTTTATTAAAAGAAATTACTAAGAAATTAATATATTTGAATATGAAGTCTAGAGTTAAGCACATTGCTTTTATACTACTATTTTCGCGACTGGACATTAATGGGTTAAATATATTATTATATGAAGAATTATTTCAACATAATGCTTTGCTAATTTCTGTGGACTAATGCAGTATTCGGCAAGAGGTTATACAATTCATACAATAACGCATGCATCAAAAGCAATAATAGTCCAAATTTTAAAAGAGTGAGCGATATTTCATTTCCATCGAAACAATATAACGTCAAAATTATAATCATATTGTAAGACATTAAATTAAATTTTTACAGTAATTAGTTTTAAGTATTGAGTCTAAGAATATAAAACTATTATTTTTCCTATTTTGTCTACAGATTTAGAAGTAAAATAATAAATACCTCAAAATGATTATCATTAAAGGAAGTTTTAAATTATTCAAAAGACATTTCCATAAATATACAAACTGGAATTCACAACGTTTTAGATAAGATTTTCCATTTAATTTTATAATAAACTATACTCCCTCCATTCCAAATTAGTTGCTACATTTAGGTCGAAAATTTGTCCCAAATTAGTTGCTACATTTAGGTCGAAAATTTATCCCAAATTAGTTGCTACATTTAGGTCGAAAATTTGTCTCAAATTAGTTGCTGCTTTTAAAGTAGATAGAATCATAAATTTTTCCGATGCAATTTCGTAGATCGACTCCTTCGAAATTATACAAATAAAGAACTCACGATTTATGAGCTAGAAAATAGTTTTAATGCAATTGCTAGTGAAAGAGTTCATAGAAAATTGGGCTTAATGCGGCTTAAGAGCGTACTAATCTTAGACTTTTGGAGGGAATGCACTATAAGTAAATATTGCAGATTGATAGCATAGCACACTGAAATCTCAAAAAAATGTTCAAACAAAATCATAAAATCATCAGTTACAATCACAGATGCAAACGTACTCCGCTTTGTAAAATATATTTTCTTGTGGAAGCGAAATTTAACTTATTATTTGCTTACTTAATTTTCTTGTAAGTAATTTTTCCACCATCAAAAATTCAAAGCCTTATATAGAATACAGCTATGTTGCAGTTACTCAAATTAATTTACTTAACACATCAAGAGTGTGTGTCACTCTGCACCGTCGAAGCCCTTCGGGTGGGATGCGAGGGAGCATGATGCAAGGATTCGAGATGCTCTTTGATTTGCATCCAATCTCGATCTATTGCATGTTTGTAAATATTGTAAACTGTATTCTCCCTTATTCCCGTTCAATGTTTTGTATATATCAATTTAGTGTTTTGTCAGTATGCCATCATGTTCATTATTATTATATAGCAAATTTACGCTACGCAACCCTGTTCCCTAATTTTATAATTTTCAATTTAGATGAAAGAGTAGATAGCTCATCGAGCAAGAAACTCCGTATCCTATGTTTAAATCAGTTACGTTTCTGTGGGGAGACTTCGGAAGAAAAAAAATTATCGCCTGTTTTACAAGTTTTACTCATTAATTGCAACGAAATCAAATTTTCGCAAAAAGTGGTGCAAAGTTGGCATTCCTGGTATCAATAATCAGTAAAAAGGTATTCAAACGTAGCAACTTATTTGGGACAGAGGGAGTATTATAACAGAGAGGTGCATTTATGACAGTGTTTCATCTTTACTAGCGTCTTAAGAATATGAAATAAAAATGTAGAATTTTGCCTTTTCCAATTCAAAAATATACTTCTGTTGAATTAAATAATACTAATTTACTTTTTCTCTAAACAGTTCAGAATATAAGCTGCATAATTAATGACTTTTTTTAAGCTTCTTGAAAGAATGGAAGAAAATTCTGAAATAAATGAAGCTATTTTGATTGCGTTGTATGGTCGTAAGATTGACGACGATGACATGATTGAGAAAGCAATAGAACGTTTCGACCTCGGAAAGAAGAAGAAGAAATCCATGTTTGCAGGACTCTACAGATTACTGGCCACATTTTCTAGGGTAAGATTTTTCAACATTTATTTATTCACTTCAAGATACAGTTGTCAGTTCGAAAAGTAATTACCCTGATTCTACTGCGACGCGAACACACCTATCAGCAGTGTACATGTTACCGGCAAAGTATGATGTGACATCATTCTATAGAATGTCTGCGTATTGTATATAATGCTGGACATTTTTAGGCAAGCACTTTCTTTAGGCATTGTATATAATACCTAGGTGTTCTCTAGAATGACAAATGCTATTTGGGCAAAGTATGAGAAAAGGTCCTGACATGACTATTATATGAGTCGCTCAGAAGCCAATGCGGTTAAGTCCAAAACACAAAAATTGAGAAAATTAATGTTTTTTGATACATTAGTTTTTAAAATTCTTGGTTTATTAATTTAATTAGAAAAGTGTATAAAGTATTTTTCGAGGTATAAACTCTGCAAAAAAAACAAGATATGTACAGGATGTGTAAATAAAAACGTAAGTATTTATTGAAATAATGACAGCATCTTAAAAATTTTAGGACTTATACCTTTTGGCATCTGAAAAAGATAAGAAATATATATAGTCTACTAGTATAAACGAACTTTTATTTTTCACAATCATCACTAGATACAGTGACTAATAGAAAATAAACTGTTGGATTATTTCAAAAATTGTTTTTTACTTCAAAACTAGAGTGGCACTTTTCTTTGTTTTGGGAAATGAAAATAAAATAAATAAATATAAAAAAAAACTAAAAATACCACATTTTAAAAAAATACTACGAAAAATACCATACCCCTTTTTTTGGAGAAAAAATACTACCGTAGTATTAAAAATACTAAGTTACTATGAATTTCTTGTTTTTCAGTGTTACCAACAAATATCGAAAGAAGAAGAATAATTTAATTTTTATTTCAAAGTTTATGTAAAAAAATATTGATAAAAGGTGGACTTATTCACAATGGCTTCTGAAATTATTATGCAATATATTCAGAAGCTATTAAAAAAAGGGCTGTCTAACCTAGAAAAAAGTAACCAACGAGTAAATCCTTTAATAACTAAGAAGATTATTATTTATTTCATCAAAATTTCCAAAAATCAGAAAATATCAAAAAATGGACTTAACCGCATTGGCTTCTGAGCGGCTCATATAAATGACGGACATTTATCAAAAATGCAAATGCTATTCTAAAAGAAAGGGAAAAAACAATGAGAGTACCATTAAATAGTTATTCGAAGTAAGTAAAGAAAAACGAAAGTTGTACAGAACAAAAGCTTTGTCTTTTTTTATTAAGTAAAACAAAATTTTCATATAAAAAGATAAGGTAAGGCAATAAGTATGAAATTTCGAAAATAAGAAATTACGAGCCTTGCCAAGTGATATTCGAAATGATGCGGGGAAGTATTTCCTACTTTGCCGGTTTCTGATTTGGCATTCTATAGAATGCCAAAGAAAGTGTGAAATATAAATTTCAAACTTTGCCGAGATATGCCGAATTTCAAACTTTGCCGGTAATAAGGAGAAAGTAGGGTAAAATTGGGTACTTCGAGTTTTGAAGTATTAGTTATGTTTTCTAGTGGACAAACTCTGAATTAAACTTTACTAGTTAAAAAGACGGACCTGCCATATCTGGGTATTGCTGTTGATTAATTCACGACGCCTGAGTAGATAAGTTTGTTTTACTATGTCAACTCTCAAATGTTTAGTTTTCAAGCTATCCTAATTTATTGGTAAGTAGCAAAAATTATTCTTTGTTCAGCTTATTAAAGATTACTAAAGATTTTACGTTTACTAAAGATTCATATCTATCGGAGTTTGGGACTCTTTCTTTTGAAAGCCATGCTGGGGATGCTACGTAATTTTAAATCCGGTCAGACGACGAGGACAGCGTTTGAACTGGTTCCTCTCTCCAAACTTGCACACCGCAACCAATGAAAGGACTTTCAGCGACAGCAGATTTAACATGCATCATGCTGAGTATATACGCCTATTGGTTAGCCGTCTGCCAGGATTGAACTCACAGCCTGTGAGAGACGCCTTATCCGACTTTGCTACCAAAGCGCACAAAGGCTATTATCGATTACGGCCGAAAAAAATATAATGTGTCTGTTTAAATTTTTTAAACTCAGACTGTCAGTGGATTGTTAGTTTAATATCCTAGACATAAAATATTCCAGAAAAATAGTAGCTCAACATTGCAGACGACTGGAAAGTTCACCATGCAATGGCACTTCTCTTCTTTCGTGATCCATTTCCTTTCCGAATAAAAGCTGTTACATCATGGTTTATAAATTTAATTTTTATTTATAACCCCATGGTTTATAAATAAAAATAAAATTTTAAAGTTTTCTGCATCTTGGATAGAAGTTATTAAATAATATTACGCTGTAGCCTCTACTAAATTTGTTCGCGGTTAATGTTATCAGTCACTTGATTTTAGCAAAATCATCTCGGTCCAGATTCTCTCCCTTGATTTACATATTTAAAATCAGCTCTTTCTGTTATAATTACGTCGTTTAATGTTATCAATACCCCAAAAATATGTCAATACAACGCCGCAGCACAGTTAAAAATCCTTCAGCATCTGTTTTGCAAAATTTTGAGAAAAAAGTTATCTTATTGATGTTGAGCTACCTTCAACAAATCTAAAATAAGGAATGAAATGAAAGTGTTAAAATGTGGAATAAAATACCCCACACATGAAATTGAAAAATATTATGATTACGAACAATTTACAATTGAGCTTGTTAGAAAAAACGCAGGCAACCATATTGATGTTTTTTTTTAAGATTATGTATAATTTTTATATTTTAAATCAAAGCTATAGTAAGTGAGCGCTTTATTTTCAAATTAAGTTCGTGTGACTTAAGCTGATAAATTTATATGACTTCGAGATTAATTGATTGTTACCAATCGGCTAATGTTATCAAACTAATTGTGTCCCTCTAAAGTAATCACATTAAGCAGAGACTACTGTATATCCATAAATTACATATGAAGTGAGGTTTTTATTTTCAAATTAAGTATGTGTGACTTAGATTGATAAATTTATATGATTTCGAGATTAATTGATTGTTATCAATCGGTTAATGTTATCAAATTAATTGTGTCCCTCCAAAGGGATCTCATTAAGCAGAGACTACTTTATATCCATAAATTAATATAATTTTTTTAATTTTAAAGTTTTTGTCATTGGTTATTGCAGCTCTTTTTAAGCAGGAGGGAACTGGATAACGCATTGAGGCTTTACAAAAATTACAGACTTCCTGTTGAACGCTTTCAAACATCTCGTGAAATGTTTAACCATCTCCTCTTCTCCTGTACGGATTTAGTACTGGTAAGAAATACATTTACATTTTTTCATATTTTTATGATTTAATTTATATGACTCAATTTTTATAGCAATCAGAATTTTTTCCTTACGCAATTCTTACTGGTATAAAGGATTTTTTCTCGCACCAATGATTAACTATCTCCTTCTCTTTTTTTGTCACATTTCTCTATAAATTACTTTTGAAACATATACTAAAATGTAACAGATTTAATATATGTGCCACCACTAAGCAGTTAATATTAACATTGCTTAGCTAATCTCAAGGTGTGATAAGTCAAAGTGCGTGAGTAACCAAGAATTTTCAACAATTAACCAAGGTAATGTGAGTATTTATGGTGTCCGTATAGTTAAAGTTCAGAATTATGTTTCTCTCAACAAATTTTGTGGTTGTTTAATTGTATTGACTTGATAATTCAGATACCGAAAAATTAATAAATTACATTAAAGGGATATTTTGTACTTTTATGTTACATTCTGTACATTCCTTACTTAAGATTTAAAGCCCTTGCGCATGCTCACTTTTTTTTTGATATCCTGCGTATTTTTACGTTTTGTGATCATGGTTATGGCGTTACAAAACTGCAAGTAAGCTGTTCATTGGTGTTGAATGTTGTTTATTGTTTAAACCTACCTTCGAAGTAACAACATGTACAGTGTTTAAAAAAATAGACTATCCTGGATAACTTTTGATTTAATGTTCAGATTTTCACTTACGTGACTCAATTGTAATGGTTCACGAAGGTGTTTTTAAATATGCTAATTAGTTAGTGCAAACTACGTTTTAAGTTACGAAATTAGCAAAATAACCTTTGATCCAATGATCGTATCAATATAGGACTCTATCCTAATGATTCGAGGAGTTGACCTTAAATATGCTAATTAATTAGAGCAGACGAGGATTTAAGTTACGAAATCAGACACAAAAATCTACTTTCTCTGAATGAACCTACTTTTTTCCCCTAGATTTGGATTCCTGACCCCTAAAATAGCCACAATGTGTGAAATATGGCCCCAATAGTTTAGTCAGAAGAGTGGTCCAAAGCTTGGACTCCATGTTTATTTTATTTTTTACTGAAATCGCCATTTCACGGGAATTTAGGCGAATTGAGAAATTTTTGCAAACAATTATGAAATTCATTCATCGTAAGATAATTCCATGAAAAAAATAATGACTTTTATTAAATATTTATTATGTTGCTTAGTTATCGAAGGAATTATGAATTGAAAGGTATACAATTTCTTGCCTTACTTTAAATAATATAATTTTACATGGTAAAATACAGAATTTGAGGGGAGCATATCGTGTTGTAATAATGTGACTTTTATATAATTCAGTTTCTCAGGAACGATTCGATCGATTTCGCCAAATTTTTTTGTTTATGTAAGGAAATGGGTTTTTGTCTCTGTTCGATACCAATTGATTGATTTCTATGCTGGTTCGTTTGTTTACAATAGAATAAAATATCATGGACTGTATTAAAGATTTTATTATTATTGGTGCTACGAGCACGCTCATGCTATAATAGCAACAACTAATTTTTCAACTGATTAGGGTTACAACAAACGGTGGCGAGGATGCTGAGACAAAGATGCCAAGTTGGCGCTATATTTCTGAGATATTGAACAGTCTCTATGATTTCGCAACTTAAATTTTCTGCACTTATTAATGCCCTATATCCGATCATTAGATCAAAAGTCATTCAGAGTGGTCCGTTTATTTGCGTACTGTACATGGGATGTTAATTTAAAGAAAAGCATTAATGGAATTTTGAAATGAGCGTGCTTTTACAACAATCGGTTGTTTTAATTAAAAAATTATTTTTATTGGTTTTAATTTAATATTAATTTCCATAATTGTTATGATATTTTAAGCCTTTGATCAGTCTTATAAATAATATTTTTTAAAGTGATACTTAGATGACTGATTCTATCNTATTAAAAAAACATATTCAATTTCTCATTTTACCAAAATAATTACCAAATCTCTTCGGTAAAAATTACCGAGATTTTTGGTGTTCCCCCAGAGCATTTTTTTCTTTCAAACTTTATTGATTGTAACAAGTTCGGTTGTTTTAGATTTTTTGTATTCATGCCTGACTTAAAAACTGTTTTTCTTATGGCCGAGAAAAAAATTATTAGGTTTTCTTTATTTAATAATTATTGTTCGTTACCAATTGATTGATTTCTATGCTGGTTCGTTTGTTAACAATAGAATAAAATAGCGATTGGACTGTATTAAAGATTTTATTATGATTGGTGCTACGAGCACGCTGATGCTATAACAACAACAACTAATTTTCAACTGTTTGGGGTTACAAGAAACGGTGGCGAGGATGCTAAGACAAAGATGCCAAGTTGGCGCTATATTTCTGAGATAATGAACATCCACCCACCGTTGAATAATATTTACAAAGATTGAATAAATGCTGTAGGTACACATAATGAAAAAATTAACATAAATTTTTCTTAATTGTCCAATGGCAAAATACACAATTTACTAATGCTACGTTTAACAATTCCCTTGCTTGTTTTAATCTCCGCTACTCTATCCTTTCCATCCGTTCCAGGAAATAGTTTTAAAATTAGTCCTAAGCTCCACTGATTTACAGGAAGATTATCCTCCTTTATTGAAACCATTGCATTTAAATTTATGTTTGTTTTCTCTACCTTCCATTTTGTTCTTTGTTGCAAATTGTTGCGGTAGTCGCGAGACCACTTAGACGAAATGTATTGAACAGTTTTTGTCAACCTTTGCCATCGAGAAAGTCGGGTTTCCGATTTATCCAACAAACTTGGCTCAGCTATGGCAGTTATAGATCTTCCAACCAAAAAATGCCCTGGTGTCAGAACATCCAGGTCATCAATATCATCTGTCAAAGGTGTTAATGGCCGAGAATTTAGGATTCCTTCGACTTGTGTTGCTATTGTATGGAATTCCTCAAATGTTAATTTTAGATTTCCTGTAGCTCGTTTTAAGTAAAACTTAAATGATTTGGCTCCTGCCTCCCAGCGGCCCCCGAAATTTGGAGCTCTGGGAGGAATAAAATTCCAAACTATCCCTTCAGATGCCAAATAGGATGCTAGTTTATCGTCAGGAAATCTAGTTAAATTCTGGAATTCGATTATCGTTGGAAATTCCTTTTTCTCTGGTGCTTATATTTAATTTGGAAAGGGCCGCAATAATCAACACCAGAGTGCAAAAAAGGATAATTAGGGTTTACTCTTTCTCGAGGCAAGGTTCCCATAAGTTGACTTGTAAGAAGGGGTTTATGTTTAAAACAAACTATGCATTTATGAACAATTTTCCTGGCTATCGATCGACCACGAAGTGGCCAAAACCTTTCTCTAGTGCAATATAATAACGCTTGAGGTCTTAAATGGAGATTTTTGATATGCAAATGAGTCATTAACAATTTAGTGAAAGGATGGTCTGCAGGTAGTATAGCTGGATGCTTTTGAGAATAATTCAGAGCAGCATTATGCTAACGACCACCCACTCTGAGAATTTGATGACCATCAAGAAAAGGATTTAAAGAGTTAAGTTTACTCTTACCTTAAAAAGCCCTGCCCTTGGAAATGGCCGTTATTTCCTCCTTAAAAGCAGATGCTTGTACATTTCTAACTAAAAAGGACTCCGTCTCATTTAGTTTATTAGAGGATAACTTACCAAATCTTTTGTTACCTGAATTTATACAGTTGAATATGAATCTGAAAGCATAACTTAAAACATTCGAAATTTTAGTATAATTATTGCTACGATTTAAAATATTGTCAATTAAGTCAAGTTTATAAGAAGTTAGAAGTATTTTGGCAGGGGGTTTGAGTTCCTGTAAAAATTCACTGTCCGAAGTGAGTTTTTCAAAATCTATTGGAACAATATTCAATACTTGTTTCAAAAAATCTAGTCCGAACCACCAGAGTTCATGAGAGGAAATTTTCGAAGTATTCAGACCATGAGAGAGGACATCTGCAGGATTTTTATCAGATGCAACGTGATTCCAATGGCAGTTCTTAGTTAGTTCTTGTATTACTTTAACTCGATTGCTGATAAAAGTCTTGAGTTGATCAGGTGACCGCTGAAGCCATACCAACACAATTTTTGAATCTGTCCACATTATTTGTTGAATGGGCAAGGTTAGAACCTTGTTCAAAAGCTGTGCCAATAAAACAGTGGCACACAATTCTGAGTGAGGGATCATGATAGATTTTACTGGTGAAACACGGGATTTGCTGCACAAAAGTCTCGTATATGATGTTTCTCCCGAAATTGATTGCATGTGTAGAAATGCTCCATACTCAACGGTTTCTCAGTAGGGTGCACAAGAAGTTCCGTATGTAACAGTGTTAAGTTTGAAGATTTGCAATAGGTCATTCACGCTATTCTTCCATAATATCAACTGTAAACTCCGATGATCAGGATGAATCAAAATTTGCCTATACATTTTAGAAATGTCAGTAGTGAACACATAAGCATGTTGCCTGAATCGCAAAAGTATTGAAAATAAATCTTGTTGTATAGTACCGTCCTTGTACAAAATATCATTTAAAGAAAGACCCGATGTTGTTTTGGAGGAAGCGTTAAATACCACTCTCAACTTTATGGTTTTACTATCTGGGCGAAGTACACCATGATGAGGTAAAAAATATGAAGCGGTTTTATCAAGAGGTTCTACAACTATTTGCATATGCTGCAAGTCAGCATATTCCATTAAGAATGATTTATAAAGTAATTGCAACTCCTCATCTTTCGAAAGTTTTTTTTTTCCATAACTGATTTGAACGCATTTCGGCAACGGCTTTAGAATCACCGAGCGAAGCGGGATCCTCTTTCAAAGGCAACTGTATTATGTAACGCCCTTCATGATTTCGATAATGAGTACTTTTATATTGAGTTTCGCAGAGCTCAAATTCGACACTTTGTTCAACACAGGGCTCGTCAACAGTTTCTATATTCCGAAATGCTTGTAGCTGTTTATCAAGGCTTTCCGAATTTATATCTGAACTAATCCACAATATGCTCTATTTGTACTATTATCGGAGCTTCCCACGACAAATACAGTTTCTTGAAACAACCAATTACTACATGCCGATCGAAACTGATTTGGCTTTAAAATTTCAAAAAAGAGTTCGCAACCTATAATTAATTCTACTTCCTTTTGTGTGTTAAACTCTGGATCAGCCAAATTAATACCCGATGGAATCTTTATATTAGATACTTCAACCGGATTAATTATCGTCAAATTTGTAATCGATGGAACAATTAAAAGTTCTAAAGATGTTGAAAAACTTTTTTTAATTACAGTGGTTACCTTTTGTTTGATATTTACCGAAATATCGCTCAATCTAGAAACAGAAGCATTTATTTTTTCCTTTTTCAACATTAAGTTATTAGCTAAGTTTTGTTTACAGAAAGAAAGATGAGAAGCGGAATCCAAAATCTCTCTGTCTCCCAATGGGATACTTGCAAGTGACGTAGTGTGGGTATCTCGATCCTAATTGGTTGTTGAAACGTGGCATTTTTTTTTTAAGTTAGCAGCTGTTCTTTCCATTTTATTTCGAATAAGCCAAGCCTGTCAAATATCAATTCTCATAAGTGACACATTCAAAGTCCTTTCACAAAGATCCTTTCTCAAAGATTTCAATTGTTTTCCTATATATTTACACAGTGACTTAACACATAGATAGGCACAAAGCCCTGTGGAACATAAACTAATTATGCATCGAAGTTACCAGTTACACAAAACAAAAATATATCATGGTTTGCATTAAAATACATATACAAATAATAAATCTAAGTCAAGGAAAAGGAGTAGACGAGAGAGATTTGTATTTTAACTCATTCGATGTGCGATACAGCTCTGTATTGAATTAAATTATAGTTAATTAACATTCTAACTTCTGTAGAGAAACTTAACTCAACTTTAATACACCATTTTGCTGATAAAAATTATCTGGCGCTGACGTCATAGGTCACGTGTGTGGGTATGGGAGGTCTCCTTCTTCTAGAAATGCGAGTACCCAATTCATTTCTAATATAAACAGCTGCAGTAGGCAAGAGAATATTTTGTTTCTTTTTTGATACTAAATAATTTGAAAATGCGTTCGAATGTTCTTGTGGGAATGAATCATGCACTTGCGAGACAGTTGTTTGATCGGCGCCTGGCATAGTAGAAACTGAGGAGGTAGGAGGCGGGGAAGAAATCTCATAAATATATAGTAATGTATTATTGCGTTTCTTGCAAACGAAGCAGGAATTTTCCGATTTACAGTCTTTTACTTTGTGATTATTCTTTAAGCAATTAATACACAAATTTGTACGTTTTATTTCATTAATTCTATCCGAAACCTTCATATTTTGAAAAGTGTTGCACTTATAAATCATGTGTGGTAATTTACAGATTACACAAGAGTTGGGATTATTATTCGAATTCAGGAAAGATTTACTATTTTTAACCGCTAGCTTATGTTTATAAATTGAAGAAGAAGCTGTTCGGCTAATACTATCAAGAATTTGGCTTCTTTTTTCTAAAAATTCTAAAAACTTATCCAATTCTGGTATTTCATTTGATGCGATCGTTTGTTCATATTGTTTTCTAGTTTCTCGATCTACCTTTTTCAAAATGATGTTGAGCAAAAGTATGTCAGATAAATTATTACGATCAAAATTTAGAAGCTTTAAAGATCTGATATTTTTCTTTAAAATATCTACCATGTTTCGAATATCCCCAGCTGATTCATTTGCAAGTTTCTCAATTTCAAGAATTTGATTTACGTAAGTCTCAGTGAGAAGACGTTTATTCTCAAATCTATTTTCTACTGCTTTTAAAAGTGACTCAAAAGAATCGTCAACAGTTTCAAGACGTTTAGCGTCGCCCAGCAATGACCCTTTCAAATAATGCAGTTTTTGGAAGTCATTTAAATCATTGTTTTTAGTTATAATGTTATCGAATTGTGATTTAAAATTGGGCCATTCATCAAATTTACTGTGAAATACCGGTAGTGGTATCTCAGGTAGTTTAATTTCTAGTTTTGTTTTCGAATCAGCCTGAGGTATTTCATTTTTACAATTAATTATTGATGGTTTAATTATCAAAGAGTTAAGAATATCTTTAATTCTTACCTCCAAAGCTTCTAGTCTGTCGACTGTTCCTTCTAAATCAGTTTCTTCTTCAGTTATCTCAGAGTCACTGATATCTTTTAGACCATAATATTGATCCTTCAATTCATCAATTTTTTTATATAATTGTTCAACACGCTTAAGCTTCACTTCTAATTCAGTTGGATTACGTTCCTTCGTTTGATCAATGTATGTTTCTAACTTTGTTATGGTGCCTTTGACGGCACGCTTCGATCTATTTAGTTTTTCTTTTTCCATCTCCGGCTCGACGGACCACTAATGTTCGTTACCAATTGATTGATTTCTATGCTGGTTCGCTTGTTAACAATAGAATAAAATAGCGATTGGACTGTATTAAAGATTTTATTATGATTGGTGCTACGAGCAAGCTAATGCTATAACAACAACAACTAATTTTCAACTGTTAGGGGTTACAAGAAACGGTGGTGAGGATGCTAAGACAAAGATGCCAAGTTGGCGCTATATTTCTGAGATAATGAACAATTATAATAAAACATATAAATACAATTGTAAGCATGCGGTTTTTCTTCAAATCTCATGAAAGTTGAACTCTTTTTTTTATTTGTTTATATACCATTTAACCATACTATCATACCTCCTAAAATTCATACTATGGTTCAATTTGAACATAAACTTTGCTTCAATTTGGTACTTTTTTTAAAGTTTTGACAGATTTTTGCCATATGTTTTAAAGTATCAACATAATGGTTCGACATTGTACCACTTTTCCTGAGAGTATGCCTTTTTCTTATTTTTTTAAATGTCACAAAAAGTTTTTTTAAGCAAATTAAGCAATTCTTTAATTAGTGCAACATCTAATATCGATATAAAAAGTTTAATTGAAAAATTTCAGTTTGAAAATCCAAGTATTAATCACAGAAAAAAAACTTTGTTACTTACATTTCAGCTAGCAAAATGATTCATAATGTAGAGGGTAAAGTTTCTGTTAGAAAAAGTTACAATTTTATTTATTATACATGCTCAACGATTTTCAAATATTTTCTTTGACTTAATGTCAAAAAAACTTTAAAGCTGCGAGGAAACTATGATATTTATTTTCTACTTTATTCTGACAGAAAGAGTAGCAGAAGTAGCTATAAATTCCTTCAAAATCAAATATAGTATTTCTCCTTGAAGTACATTGCTCTTCTAGTAGTAATGAAATGTCCCTAGAAAAAAACATGGCTCATCGTTTTTTTTCATTCTAGAATTTTCTTGCTACCTTACCATTGAAATTAATTTTAAGAAGTGTTTCTTTTTATGTAAGAAATGAAAAGTTTTCATTGTAAGTAGCTTTTTGAAAAATGAAAACAAATATTTGCTGTTCTAGAAGTGTTTCAGAAAAAAAATATTTTGGCACATTTTTTATGTAATAAGAAAAATTTTATGTGTTAATAATATTTTATTAAACAAATTTAAGTTTTGTTTGAGTTTCGTTATGTTTGTATAGAGTTCAACTTTTAATATCCGAATGTTTTAGTTAATTTATTTTCGTCTGTTTCTTCTTCCAAAGAAGCTTCTGACGTTGTTGAACATCGGCCAATATTGATCTCCACTGGTGAAATAAATAAAGAGAATTTGCATATTTTATGGAATTTGTATAAAAAAACTGAACTGAAAGTAAAACCACTGTTTCTAGACAGAAATGCAAATTTTGTACATTAAATACGTAAGCGTATACGTGTGTGTAGGTGGAGCCAGTAGAGAAATAGGCTTTATAAGTGGGCGCAAGTCAAGATGCATTTCGTTCGCTAGCACACCTCGGTTAATTTCTTGGCGTTATTTTGCAGCAATAAATTAAATTCAAATTGTAAGAATAAAAATGAGTAACGACCAACGTTTAGATGATGGAATGAGGTTGAGAATTTGTGGGGAGGCTAGAAGCAGACCAATCTCAGGTCCAAATTTCTTGAGAGTTCAATGTAACGTCCAGCGTTACTACGTAACTTATAGAAACACTTCCAGAATACCGGATCCAT
This sequence comes from Parasteatoda tepidariorum, assembly GCF_043381705.1. NCBI lineage: Eukaryota > Metazoa > Arthropoda > Arachnida > Araneae > Theridiidae > Parasteatoda > Parasteatoda tepidariorum. The sequence goes on from NC_092208.1 coordinate 69,723,425, forward strand.
CGAGAGAAAGCCTGGACAAGGTCATCTGAGAGCCACGACGGCCGGAGAAGATCACCACAGGAAGGCGTAACAGAGGGGCAACGGCTACTCAGCTCTCTCGTGACTTGTATGCAGCCACAGGAACTCGTGTATCAAGGATGACTGTTTCCAAACGACTTCATGAGAGAGGGTTGTTTGCAAGAAGACTTGCTGTTTGCGTCCCGCAAGCTTTAACGAACGGGAGAGTCCAGTCAGCATGGTGCAGAGAGATTGGAGTATGAATCAATGAGAGGTCGTTCTCTTCACTGATGACTCCCGGTTCAGCCTAAACATCAATTCTCGCCGTGCGTTCATATGGAAAAAACCCGGGACCCGCTACCAACCCTCCGATGTCCACGAAATCAACCATTATGGCGGAGCAGGCTAAATAGTCTGGGCAGGCATCATGCTTTGAACGGCCGCACACCTCTCCATGCCTTTGAAAGAGGCTCTGTGACTGGTGTGAGATACAGGGATGAGGTCTTGGAGCCTATGTTCGCTTTTTCAGGGGTGCAGTTGGCCCTGAGTTCCTTTTAATCGACAATAACGCGAAGCCACATAGAGCTCTTCAGTTGAACAAATTTCTAGAGAGTGAGGATATTCATCGGATGGATTGGCCAGCCAGATCTCCAGACCTCAACCCTATAGAGCATGCCTGGGACGCTCTGGGAGGACAATTGCAACTCGCTACTCTCCTCCGAGAAACATCCAGGGAATGAAAGCAGCGTTGCTGAACGAGTGGGACCAATTGCCACAGGACATTATAAACTCCCTTATTTCAAGTATGAAATCACGCTGCAAGGTCTGTATATCTGTAAGAGGGGACTGTACCCCTATTAACCTTTATTTTGTTTATTCTACAACCACTATTTCATACCTTCCGATTCCAACGAGTGTTACACACTATCATGCATTTAAATTACAATTGTTGAACGGTTATTTGTTTTGTATTGTATCAATGTATGTACAG
>NC_092208.1:69724912-69727883 GCF_043381705.1 Parasteatoda tepidariorum
TCCAGCTTTATACAAGGTGCGAATGTTCCGTGTTCCAAATCTCATGTCCTTTTTCGTTCCGAGTCGTCTGGGTGGATGTGAGCCGGGTTTTGCATTTTGTTGAGGTTTCTTAACTTGAGCTTTTTTTATCCGGGGTGAGGTAGTTAGCCCCACGCCCAACCCCCAACCTGGAGGACCAGGGTGTTCCTCTTGGTCAGGTGTCTCCCCTCCGACCTGACCGGCTTGGGTGACCCTGCCAGTAGCTAAGCTACAGCCGGCATAGCTCTCGGGATCGACAACGATACATTTCTCAAGCAATCAAAATTGGCCTAACTCTTCCAGCTACTACTTGCACTATTGAGCGCACGTTTAGTACAATGCGATGCATCAAAACATGGAATCGGTCTATAATGTCTCACCAGAAATTAAGTAGTTTGTGCATCCTCAATGTGCATAAGAAAAGAATCAAAGATGACTCAGAATTCATTGAAAAAGTTTTAAACAGATTTGGACAGCTGACAAGACGATTACAATTATTGTTTGATTAGGCAATTTTTCAATTGTAATGTAGGAATAATTACTTAATTATTTGTTTTTGAATAAAAATATTTTTAATAAAAAAAATTTATAACAAAAATGTTTTTCTGTATCTCTTTAATTGTTTAAAAAAAAGCCAGGGGGGTGCAAGTGCACCTCCTTGCACCCCCCTGCCGGCGCCGTTGGACCACGTGTATTACACCACTGATTGTAGACACGTTGAACAGTCCGCATCGAAACACCAACAAATCCAGCAACTTCATTCACCGTATGACCATGGTCACATCCAAACACGATTGCCCCTGTTCGCCACTCTATCACATCCTTACACTTACCCATATTTATGCACAAGTTTCGCTTGAAACTAAAATATCTCACTGACGGCTACTTGCCTTTGATCACGTTGAGGCACTGCGCACGCAGTTGAACACGTCACTTGACCACTGCGTCCTCTAACGAAACCTAAGGATTCATTGGTGCTTGCGCACTAGGGGATTAATTTTTTTGTCCGGTGAGCAGACACAACCAGTTGATTTTAGCGGTTTTCTTCCCGTTTTGCAAATATTCAATAAAATCTAAAAAAATCATAAATATATAAATGACTAGTTACAGGTAAATGTAAAGGTTTACATATGTAAAGGTGTGCAATATGTGGACATTTAAAAATTGCATTACTGTATGTAAAAACTTATTATGGTGATACTATTACCACTTTACGAAGAAATGTATTGTAGAGGAATTACCAAGTGTAAAAAAAGAAGAGCTAGTTTTAGTTAGTTTCAGGTTTATATATACTATTTTTTTTTATTTTTCTTGCTATAGGTAAAAAGATATGATTTATTACATTAAAAAAAACGAGTTTATGTAAAAGAAAAACCTTAGAGTGATGTATTAATTCCTGTGGAATAAGCATAAACTATAAAATTATATGACTAGTAAAAACAGCTTAAGTCCTATATATTGTTTTTTTCACGCTATAAATTATGCAGCCTGCAATTATTTGAAATTGAATATATCGTTTTAAAAGTTTTGCTTTAGTTCTCCACCTCTAAAAAAATTAATTCGCCACAGCCTCAAATAGCTAGAGTCAGTATACTTTTATATTTTATATCAGATTTTTTATCAGACTTTTATATCAGATTTAGATATACTTTTAAGAAATCCATTTCTAATGATTGTTAGAATCACTATTGATTTAGCTTGTAAATCCAAGATTGAAATAGAAAAACAAACTATTATTTTAAATATGAAAATAAAATCTTTGGGAAAACCCAAAAGAATTGGCAACTATGGTGGAGTTGATTTTAACTCCAATTATACTATTATTGAGCCCAAAATTGATTAGTTAGAGCCTGTAACTTATCTTTATTCTTATAACTTAGATATAAGTGTCAATTCCTAACTCATGTATTTTCTTGACCCATTTTATTTAGGATTGTTAAATAATGTCTTTAGGTCACTCATTTCGAAGCATTCGGTACTACATTTATATCACGGTATTTATATCTGACTCAAATCATTACTTTTCTGTTATCACTAATCACAATGATTTATCTTTTTACAGGAATGAGTGCAGAAGTATACAGAGATTTTTCAACACTTTGTACAACTAGTACTGAAGTTGAAAGTGCTGATGTTCCCGCAAGCATCGAAGTAAGAAATTAATCACAATATTAATATATTGCAATGTTGTTAAAAGTGGCTTTGTGCAATTTTGGTACGTATGCAGATAAAACCATGCTTTACCATGCTTTTTTAATATTGGTTAAAATTTGAAGTATTGCAGTACCATGATTTTAGAACACAAAACATTCATATTTGTGTTCTTAATAATTTATAGTTAACAAGAATGGCTTGTTTTCATAAGAATGAAATGAATAAGTAACTAGTCTTTTTCATTTTCATAAGAGCCCATGAGATCGTTGTTCCATAATCTTATCGAGAACAGCAAATTTCGACAGAAAATTTTAGTCGGACGGGACATAAAGCGACCTTAGTCAGTTATTTAAAGTAAAGTGACATACTTCGTCTCTTGCTGTTTGTAGAAAAGCTCTTGCAAAACGTTTAGAAGCAATTAATTTTACAATTCTAGTAATTTGTAACATTGGTTCAATTATTGCCAGTTGGCTAAACTGCACCGCAAATTGCTAACGGTTATCTTTTTGAACAACACGGAAAAATATTGAATTAACGCTGAAAACATTTATCTAATTTTTTTAAAATAAAAGGTCGAATAAAGTAGGAATAGAATAAGAAAGAAAAAGATAGGAATCCATTTTTACACAAATCACTTAATAATTATAAAATTATTAGTTTATCACTATTACACCACATAGTAACGCCAAATTATGCGTCAAATTTAATAGTATACTTGTTTCAAGTATTTTCGTATTTTCTTACTTATATATTATTCATTAGTATTTTTATCTTTTTATTATATATATGTCTTGTGCTG
>NC_092208.1:69727937-69731567 GCF_043381705.1 Parasteatoda tepidariorum
ATATATATATATATATATTCAGTGTAAAATATTCAAATTTATTGCTGGTTTGTTCTGAAATATAAGCTCTTCAAAGCTTTCTTAACATATTTGAATTTTATTCAGCGTCTGAGTTTTGCAATAGCAAAAGAAAAGACACCAGGGGAATTGAAGAAAATGAGTAATCAGGTAATTACGATTATTTACTGAATAATCAACAATAGTAATTTCAGGTAAATTTTATATTAAAATCAATACTTTTTTTCAAACAGGAAATCGTGGAATGGCTTCAAAATTCTCAAACTGACGCTGGAAAGAAGTACCGTGAATTTCTTACCAGACACGGACACAGATGTTTAAAAGAAGTAAATGTCTCTGTTATTTAGTGCCTCTTAGTCTGCAGTGCCACCTACAAAATACCTGCTACACTAATTACTGCAATTTTTTTCCATCCAAATGTTTATTAATCATTTTATTACGAGTTCTAAAAGAAATATAAAATTGTGTAACGGTTGACCCACAAATGAGTGATGGATTTCGAAAAAAAAATGAAATAAAAGTGGAACGCGATAAAAATGCATAATTTGCTGCATTATGCGTGGGAAACCAGGCATTTCACTCCACCAAATTGCATATTTACTAAATTTTCCGCCAGTAGGTGGGGCTGCAGACATGTGAGTATTGTAAAGAAATTGTATCTGTGACATCCTCTAGTCGTTATTTAGCCACGCAGTCTGGCGCCACATATTGGCGAGAAATTTAACTAAATATGCAATTTGGTTGGATTAAAATAGCTCGTTTCTCCAGCATAATGCCTCACACCCAACATTTTTATCTCGTTTTTTTCTTATTTTATTGATCTTAAAAATTCATGAGACATTTTTGAGGACGCCCTGTAAATACTATATTAGATCTTGTAAATTTCACGTGATTACATCCGTTTCTTAATCATTGATAGAACCTGGAGTGCACAGAGTTATATTTAGTAACATATTTCTCTATAACTAAGAAAGATAATGAGAACTTATATTTACATCTACCTTAAAGAAGACAAGACCTCAATTAAGTTAAAAAATAAATTTTTTTAATATTAGAGTTTAAATGTTGATCAATTTCAAATGCTTTTAAAACCAGCTAACTCGGATTTTTTGATTTCCTGTTCCCTCTTTTGAGTAAAATACATGATATTTCATTACGTAAACCGTGCAATATTGATGAAGTATTTACATGCATACTATGTAATTTTCTGCGCATTCACAGGTATTTACAAAATAACAAAGGATGAAACAGAAATTTTTTTTAAATTTTTTTTTCTAAGCAATGTTTTTCTATTTTAATGTTTATTTTCAATTTAAACAAAAATTGCTAAGGTAGCAAAAAAATCTTTTTAAAATTTTTATCGCTTATACTTTTAACTACTTGCATCTATTCTTGATTTAATACATTTAATTTAATACCATTTGATTTTATACTACTACTTATCGTTGCGTGTTTCGATGAGTGGACTAAATATAAATGAAAAGTCTGAATACATTGTAAATTCAAATTTCATTTTGCTATCACTAGGTAAAAGTTTCTTTGAACAGCCTACAAGTTGACAGCTGTTGTATCGCTTTATAAAACTTAAAATTACAAAATGCTGTCGTAAACATGATGGTGGATATCACAAATAACATTTCTTTAAACAGCCTTTGAATAATCTTCAATATTTTAAAGTAATCTCAAATATTCTCAGTATTTAATCTCAATATTCTTTACCTTTTTTTCAGTTTGATATGCGGCAAAAAACTTGGGGAACTGATCCTACAACTCTCATACAGCTATTAAAGGTATGAAATGTTTCAGTCAGTAAACTTAAAATAGTCTCGTGTGAATCACATTTGAGCATTCTTAAATCCATCCCAAATTGTTAAAAAAAGGAGCAATGAAATTAACATTAAAACCAATTAATGATAATCTCGAAATCACCATTAAAGATAAAAATTTAAGTCAGCTCTCTTAAGTGGTTTCAGCTGATAAAAAAAAAAAAAATTGGTAGCAAAATTTGGAATGACTTCGAAACATACTTCTTAAACACTTTAACTCGATGCCCAGCTTTTTTATTTAAGTGTAGTACTTTTTCTTTTTCCATAATTTCTTTCTTGAACTGAATGGAATAGTTTTTCACGAACTCAGTCTTGTTTTGAATGGAATTAATGATTTCTAATGCCTTTCTTCCATTAATGCGTGTTCTGAATGGATTGAAATAATCAAACATTCAACGATTCTTATAGCTATTTTTCCACAGTTTTTTTTCTTGTTCTGAACGGTAGGGTTCATATAATTTTTGTTCTGTTCTAAATGGAATGAATTAACCGAGGCTTCACCGATTCTTAATGCTAGTTTTCCGCAGTTTTTTTGTTATTCAGAACAGTATATTTTTCTGTAATTTCTTTGGTGTTTTAAATGGAATGAAATAATCAAGCATTCAACGATTCTTAATGCTGGTTTTCTGGTATTTATTTCTTATTCAGAACGGAATGGTTTTCTAGAATTTCGTTCGTGTTCTCAACGGAAAGAAGTAATTAAATTTCAATCAAATGTTTCTTAATGCTAGTTTCCCATGTTTTTTTTCACCGAACAGAATAGTTTCCCCGATGTTCCAAGCGGAATGAAATAATCAAGCATCCAACATTCCATAAAGCCAGTTTTCGCAGTTTCTTGTACTCAACGGAATGACCTTTTTTAAAAGATCCTAATTAGATACAGCCAATTGCACCAATTATGCACTTGTATTAAATATGCATTTCATTTTGACCGTCAGTAATGTCAGAGATCGATTGCGAGGGTGCTTTATCATATTTAGTGCCCAGTATTAAGATTTAACTACTTTAACTAAGAGTTTTTATTTAAGGGGTATATCAAGACTATAATGAAATAGTAGTATTGATATACCCCTAAACAAACAACTTAAATCAAGACTTCTGTGAAAAGAAGAGCTTATATCAAAACTTTATTATGATAAATAATTAATAATCAGGTCCCTTTTATTTTTCAATTAATTTTGCATTGGGTGAGGGATTGATATTCTCATAAGTTAAAGCTTAAAATAGATGTTAGTTTCAAAACCTTAAAATACAGATCAGAGTGTTTGCACATCTAATACTTATTTATGCATTTTTTATTTACAGAATCTCGCCGGATCATCATCGAAAAAAGTAACAAATAAGAAAGAAGAGAATTTTAACAAAACATTGAAAGATTTGGGAATAAACGTCGGGCTCAAGACAAGGTAATCTATTTTAAAGAATACGAATAATTAAATTTCCGTTTGATTAAGTTGAATTTCTTTTCAGTTTTATAAGTAACTTGTGTCTAAAGAAACGTTTAAAGTAGTTTGCACTTTACTTCCAGACTAACTCTGAAATTCTTGATATCTCGAAGTCGAAAAGGAGTTCAGAATAGAGAAATGTCAAAGGTAAATTTTTTTTATGATTTCAGTAATATATATATATATATATATATATATATATAAGTTCAAAATGAAGAATAAAACAAAGAAAAATTATAGACATATGAAAAAAAGGGGGTGGGAAATAATAAATAAAAAATAACAAACAACAGTTTATTAAAAAAAAAATGTTAATTAAAAAACCGGAAAAAAAGCCGGAA
>NC_092208.1:69732495-69745583 GCF_043381705.1 Parasteatoda tepidariorum
TATATATATATATTAATAGATCCTTATTGAGACTGACTTCAGGTGGAAATGGACAAGGAGGTTTAAGGACAAAAAACTTAAAAATGAAAAACAAAGTTTAATGAATAATTTTGTGTTCTAATGCTTTAGTGTAAAAGTGTATTCCTTCGGCATTTGCCACTTCTTGGAGTTTATTACCAAGAAGTGACGAAAGAATGGCATCAGAAACTTGGGAAGATAAACAATTTAAAATGAATAATATTTACACATCGGAACTTGTTCTGAGTGTGAACTTGACTTGAAAGTGATGCCTTCCGAGCTCAGAGCTTGAGGGGTATTGGAGAGGAAAGTTCTTCAGTTTCCAGAAGTTCTTGAGTTTTCTGAAAGAGCTTGATTTCTGAGTTGTCAGCCATCTGTGATACAAATATATGATTTAGAAGAAAGTTAAATTGGTTAATATTAAAAAAAAGAGGTATAAATGATATGAAGTTTAGAAAAGTAAAAAAACTTTTTTATCAAGTTTTAGCTATTTTAAATTAGTATTTTCATGTAAGTAATGATTTTAAATTTTAAAAAAAATGCTGAATTTCAACTTAATACTTTGGAATTTATAATATCTCGAAACAATAATAATATGTTTATTGCCATTGTCTATTGCCCTGAAAACATCCAATGGTTTGAAAAATCAATAATTATGTTATTAATAATGTTTATTTCATGTAATTGTATTATAATTTATTTTGCATGCTATCGTTAAAAGAATGTGTATACGTTTAATAACCTGTATCGAGAAGTGTCCAGTAGTTTTTTACGTTCAGCTTAAGAAACCAGAATTATTCTTAGCAAGATTCCCAATTTATTACACTATTCCTCAACAGATTGTACTATAAAACAATGTTTTTTATCGCATGTCAGACTGGATGCGGAATTCGTACCGACAAGCCATCGCTGGGATTCGAACCCGGTTTACCTCACTGGAAGGTGAAAGATACATCCCCTGAGCCTTCCAGCATTTTCCATTACGCATTCGTGGTTTTTGATATGACAGCAAGCTTCCATCATTGCATGATGGAAAATACTACCTGAATACTATGATGGTTAACCAACAAGAGAAGTTTGATTCTCGCGAACCAACAATTCGCGATGATCTTTGATGGTTTCAACTATATATTTCCATGATGGTTTAAAGGGAATTTTTGTTGGTTCAACAGGAATATACCATGAAAAAAATTGTTTTTTTATGTTGGCTCATCATAAATCAGTCCAAATTCCCATATTGAGCTGATGGTGGTTCATGACCATTCCAAGATTTGATTTCTATGACGGAAATTTCTGATGCATCAAGAAACATCAAGAAACCATCAAAACAAGTTGCTATTCTTATGTAATCAGTCCGAATTCCTATTTTGGGTTTATGGTTACTTTTATTGATTACCATCAAAAAATATAATTCTTCATGATAGAATTATTGATGGTCACCATCAAGATTATGTTGGTCCATCAATGGAGAACCATTAGAAATTTTGACTTGGGTAATCACTTGTATACACTACTTTTAATATAAGCTTTTCTATTTTAACAATTATTGATCTCAGAACATATTTTCATGTCACCCATAGCAGCAAATTTTGTGAAACGTTTACAACTTTGCAATAAGGGCTTTGCACTTGAAACTTTTTAGCAAATATACTACAGGTCAAATATACAACTGCGACACCCGTCGGCTCGTAAGTCACTTTTATCAACCAGTGGAGTTCCATAATAGTCTTTTTTATCCTTTTTTCTTTCTTTTTTTCCTCCCTTTTTTGTTATTTAAAGAGCTGCGTTTGTAATTGGATTAAGTGTGAGGGAGTAATGCTTTGAAGGAGTAGAATTTGCAGGCAACTATATTGCAATATTAAATTATCCATGATTAATTGAAGTACAGTGCCCCCCCCCAAAAAAAAGAAATTAAATGCCCTGAAAAACTTTAGATATTATGATTGGATTATCACCCACTAGGGCTCAATCTTAATTTTTATGGGGGTGACCTCAAATTGGCTAAATGATAAGTGCAGACGGTATACGATATTTTAAATTACGAAATGAGATACAAAAAAGCATTTTCTCTCAAAAAGAAACACTTTTGGTGGATCTCTGACCCTCAAAATATAAGGAATAGCCTCAATTTGAAAAATATGTTATCAATAGTTTGGTCAGGACAGAGATTCAAGTTTTAAACCTCTTACTGTTAATTTTACTTTTTGAGTGTTTTGCCACAAAGCGAGAATTATTTAAATGAATCAAAAACAGTTTTGCACACAATTATGAAATTATTGTCCAAAGATAATTCTACTTAATAAATAATTTTAATAATTACTTATTATTTTATTTAATTATTCTCGAAAAAATTTTAATTGTACGATACACAGATTTTTATATCATTTTAAAGAATTTATCATCATTTTAACGAATTGCTTTCTATATAAAGAATTGTGTATAGAAAAATTCAAATTCTGAACTAAATCGGTCTTATAATTTCAGAAAAATTTAATTTGAAATGCCTGATGTCTTTAAAATTCTATTTCTCAAGAACTATTCAACCAATTTCGTTCAAATTTTGTACTTTGTCACATAAAATTAAATTCTTTAAAATGATGGAAAAATTGGTATTTCTTGAAATACAATTCTTTCGACCATTCATTTATTTTATAATAAATGAAATAAATAAATAAATACCAATACAAAATTAATAAAGTATAATAAATAGTTATTAAAATTATTTATTGCGTGGAACTATCTTTGGGTAAACGAATTTTATAATTGTGTGCATAAAATTTTTTCAATTCGCTGCAAGATTTTACAAGACGAAGCACAAAAAAGTAAAATTAAAGTTAATCAAAGTTTGACTTGTTGCCCTGATCAAACTGTTAGGACCGTCTTTCCTAAATGGCAGTTATGTCTGTTTTTTGGAATCAGAAATCATAATCAGTTAAGAAAAATGAATGTTTATTCTAAGAAAGTACTATTTTGAGTACAATTTCGTAACTTAAAATATCGTCTACCTTTTTTATTTAACATATTTGTTAAGTACTCGGTACTTCTTGTTTACGTCACGCTAGAACTGCGCAGTGGGTGACGATCATTCCTGAGGATGATCCAGAGTCAACATACATACGTCACATACAGGGAGGGCACATCTACACACCATCCATCAATCCGCAAATAGTAATTTTGACTTGAATCAGAGCGCGATTAATTTTCCGACCTAGTGCCCACGAGGTATTGATTTGTTATGGGAACTTAACTGTTAAGGCTTAATCTTATCACGTGAAAATACCATCATTAGATGAAAAGTTATTCGGGGTGCGCGATTAATTTTTCGATCCAGTGCCTCCGAGGTATTGATTTGTTATGGGAACTTAACTATTAAGGCTTAATCCTATCACGTGAAAATTCGATCATTAGATCAAAAGTTATTCAGGGGGTTTCTTTTTTTCTCTTGATCAACATACTAAGGCATTTTCAGAATAGTGTGAAATTTAAGCCTTTAAGTCTAAAGAGTGAATGGATTTTCCTATCTCCTCTGTATTGTGATGGCGCTTTTTGTTTGACAGACGACTTGAATTGCCTTAAAATGTACTATACAGAGAAAGAGTGAAATGATTCGCATGAACATGAAAGTAAATGGAGTTAACTAGCTATTGAAATTATGACTTTTACATGTTATCAAATATTTAGAAAATACTTCCCCCAGTAAATTGGGTCGTCTTTTTTACGACGGTTATAAAATAAAATTAAGAAGAAAAATCGGGGTGAAGAGCCGTTGTGGCTCAGGGGATAAAGCACTCGCCTTCCAATGATGTGAACCGGGTTCGAGTTCCAATGATGGCTGGTCAATACAAATTCTGCACCCGGCTCACACTGACCACAGTGTTGACGTAAACTATCCTCAGTGGTAGACGAATCATGGGAGAATTCCCTTGCCGTCAGGCTAACCGTGACGCAAGTACGGCTTAGTTTCAACAAAAATTCCATATAGACGTCAAATTATTAATCCATGAGTTCCCTTGTTTCTAAATTGAGTTCAAAATTACAATTCTACGGAGTTGAGTCGAGAACTCGAAATTGGGTCTGCTGTTCAACGACGGTTCTAAAATAAAATGAAAAATGAAATAGCGGGGTAAGCATAGGCGGTGTGATCCACTTTTTTCAATAATAATTTCCTAATTTTCAGTTATTTATTTTTGATATAATACAATTTCCAAGATGACATTATTTGATAGCTTTTAGTGTTTAGACGTAAACTTTAGTTAAGAAAACTTGTCTGTGAAGTTTACTCATTTTTAAAGCAAATATATGAATTTTTTTTTACACAGTCACTGCTTATCAAGACTCAAGATGAATGGAGAAAAGGCTACTATCACCTAGCAAAGCTTATGGTATCAGAAGGTAGAATACCAGACGAAGATCTACTCTTCTTTATGACTGTGGACGAAATAAGAGAAATTTTAGAGACAAGATCACCAAAAATAATTGCAAGGTTGAATAATTTACAATTATTTTTAATTATTTGATGCATCATTAAACTATTAATGAAACGTAAGAAACGTATGAAGCACAAAAAAAATTTTGTAAGGTAGAAAATCGTTTCGGTATGACCATCAACAGTCCCTAACATTATCAGATCAGTGCTATCTACGATAACATCATCAGTGTAGAGATGCTGATGAAATGCATTCAATCTGTATAGTTCATCTTAATTATTCGTTCACTATCGATACACTGATGTTAGATTTGCTTCAAAGTACGAAGCAGTTTTGTGTATGACCCGGTAGCCAAGATTCTTGATTTCTACCGAAAACAAATTAAATATAATGTGGTTTTACTACTAATTTTATATTTTTTCCGGCATACAAATTGCTCTGGCAATTTTTCCTTTCGCTACATTATTCTCTCGAATGTTTGAAATTTCAGCAAAATATTTTTCCAGTGGTGCTAAGCAAAGGCCGAAATTTTTAAGGCAAATAGAACTCTTATAAAGCTTCCAGCAAAATTGAAAATCTGACTATTTGTCCATGTAGATATCTTTCTATAATTTATATATAGTGGTGGACCAAATTATTTTAATTCTTATTTATTGGAATATTAGCACATTTTGCAACTACAGGAAACATTTGCTTCTTCTGAACTATGGAAATTTTGTAGTTGTTAGGGCATACTACTGTTCGTTCACTCATTCGTTGTAGTGGAACTGGGCTTCTGAGGCCTAACGGCCCTTTTTCCATTCATCCTGAAATTAGACTAAGCAACGTAGATGACAAAAATAAAGTTTGGGGGAGCAAAATGGAGATCGTGGAAGAAAAAAAAGTGGCACTTCGCCATTATTTGGTAATAACAGAAATACAAGTAATAAAAAAGTACATGAAAAAAGGTAAAATTAAAGTACAGTGAGAAAATAAGTACTGAGGAATATTTACAGTTTGGGAATATATAAAAAAAGGGGGGGCGAGTTAAAGGAATGTGAGGATGTATGCATATGTGCAGGTATGTGTGGCTCTGTTAAAGTAGAGACCCGACTTTCCTAGTAATTACCACTCGTGACGGGTTACAGGGATTAGTTTACCCCTGATCAGACCCCGAGGGGTTGCTTTTTCACAGGGATAAGCTAAATCTGCGTGTAAATAACTCAGTGAGTGTTTGTGTTGTTAAGTGTTAGTGTGATATCAGAAGTGTAAAAGTGTGCTATGGATCTTAGCTGTGCATCCTCTTTGAGATTAATGCAGTCGAAAATATCGTTAAAATTTTTGGAATCGCAGGTGGCGGCATTGGCAAAAGAAGTTTCTATTTAATTTATTGAAGTGCTGGTCAAAGCGGTCAATGTTAAGGTCTCTATGTATGGCGTTGTTTCGGTTAAACCATCTGGCTCCCGTGAGCTTTCTCAGGATGTTGTTTTGAAGTACAATGAGTTTGTTTAGGTTGCGTTTCACCAGGCAGGTGAGGCGTACTTCATGATGGGTCGTAACATAGAGGTTTACAAGAGTTTTCTTTTTTCAGTTTTAAACTGGGGTGTCGATTATGGAAAATGGTTTGAAGTTTGTTGGTTGCTGCGTATACTTTATTTCTAATGTTATTTATGTGATAAAACCAGGTGAGTTGTTTATTAATGGTCAAGCTTAAATGTACAGCCTTATTAACAATGGGCATGGTGTTGTTAAAGACAACTAGTTGATATTTATTAGAAAAGTTCTTTCTATTCTTTTGTATTATTAATAGTTGCTATTTACTAGCATTGAGTTTGAACTTCCAATTTAGGCACCAGTCTTCAACATAGTATGACTTGTCCTGTAGTTTTTGAAGTGCATTATCTGGGTTGAGAGATTTCTGCAGAATTCCAGTATCGTCGGCGTACAACGCCGTGATACTGTTGTGGTAGTTGCGAAAAAAGGGGAAAAGGTGGGTATAAATTATGAAAAGTATCGGTCCCAGAATGCTCCCTTGGAGAACACCCGCAATTATATTTCTTCTGGAAGAAGTAACACTATTAAGGTTATCATTAAATGTTCGGTTTGATAAGTAGTTATGTATTATTTTTACAATGCCATAGGGAAAGATTAAATTAATTAGTTTGTGCACGATACCACTATACCAAACTCGGGGCATGCTACTGGCAGGGTTCCCAGTTCCCTGGCGTTTAAGGAGAATTTCTTCTACTGGTAGATAAATTTATGTTTTTTTGTATGATCATTCGTTTTGCAAATTTGATTTAAAGTTATTTTCCGTAATACTACAGGTAAATGATTCAAAAGCTCATAAGAAACACCACTTTTTTCCAGTTCTCTTGTTATGTGACTTTTAAAATGTTAGCAAAAATATTAAAAATTCAAAATGCTTTAGTTTTTAATCTTCTATACTTCAAAATATTTTTCATAAAGTGTTGTAACTGCGAGTTTTGTATATACATAATTCAAAGGCACATATGCAGGATCGTCAACTCTTGACGCTTTTGGGGACAATTTCTTCTTGAAGTAACTAAGCTTATGTTTCAATGTAGAAATCTCCACGTTGTTACTCTAATTGTAAGGATCCTAAACAAGATTACTAAAAATTCTAAAAACTTAATTATCTACCACTCTAAAACTTTTAATTAGCTACCACTCTATAAGACATTTTTCGAAAAGCGTAGTAGTTGGCGGTTCACTATATGTCCATTTTTTCTCCGTCTCCTCGTAAAAAGGCTTTTAATGCTTTGATAAAATGAATTAAAACTCTGTCAGCAATAGCTTTTAATTCTCTACCACTTTAAATTTTTTGAAAAAAGTGCACTTTGTGGAAGTTAGTGCTATTGAAGTTATCAACTCAAATTAAAGGAAAATTTCTCTTATTTAAAAAAAAAAAAGTTCTTTTTTTTGCTTCTCTCTTTGTTCGAACTTTTTACACCCAGTGTTGCGCTTGAGCAACGTAAGGGGGAATAGGTAAGTCTTGTGTATCGAAATTTCAACTCCACTAAACATTTCTTTCATGTTTGTTGATATCTAACAATTTCTTTAAAATTTAAATTATTTATTCGTCAAATTAAAAAATTAAATTTTGTATTGTAGAGCAAACCATAGGAAACGTAGATACCCAGTTTTGGACAAGTATATATTTCCAGAAATAATGAAAGGATTTCCTAAACCTGTAAGTAAACCATGTATTTATTTTCTTAAAATTAACTTTTTTGCATATAAGTTGCAAAGAATTATTTTTATTTTGTACTTTTTCACGGTAACTAGTACAGTGATCCTTAGAACATAGTTTCCAATAATGATAAAATTTGTCACGCATGCGTGTAGCCTTATCAATGAAATTCTTCAACATTCTAGACCAGGGGTTTCTAACTGGCAGCCCGCGGGCCGCATCCGGCCCTCGAAGCCTTTTTTTGTGACCCACGAACTAAAATATATTAGTTTACATAGCGGACAATTTTCGTAAAAAATCTATAAGGACGTTAAATAGTTTTCTCGTTTAAAAAAAAAAACCCATTTTTTTGTCATTTGTGAAATTTAGCATTCCAACGGTGCAAAAAAATTTGTTTATTTCTCAGGTTTTGCATCCAAGAAAATATTTATTCAAATACAAAAATAATCGTGTATGTTGCTCTCTTTTTTGTTTCTTTTTTTCTAATTTTATTTTTATTTTGTGAACATAATTAAGCATGTGCGTATCAGAAATTCTCCAATTTAGCTTTATGAAACCATTTATTCTGGACGAAATTTTTTACATTTGTAAATTTTAAAGTGCATAAAAGAGGGAATGAATATCATGTTTTATCTAAATTGCTTGAATTGAACATCACATGAGCGGAAAAAAATTTATTTCAGGTGCTCGAGAATTTTTTAGTTGTTGCTATAATTCCTAATAAGTCGAAAAAATTTTAATTTATCACAGAATTAAATTTGAAAGTAAAAAAAAATCTTGTCACTAAATTTCAGATTAAGAGAAGATTCAAAATGATACGTAACATGCATTATTTGTAATGCTTGTTATTTTTTTAATATTAAAAAAACTTTTATGAAAAAACTTTTATGACAGCAATATTTAATGTTCCTTCAAACATAAAAGAGTCCCATATAAAATTTTGATAAAGTTGTGGCCCGCCATTTGACTAGTGTTTTTAATTGCGGCCCCCGGCCTCAAGTTGGTTGGAAACCCTTGTTCTAGACTAAAGAAAAGAAGAGTATTACATGTAACCATGTTAATATTAATGAACTTAGAGCAATTTAACTGTAAGAATAACTGGAACTATACGTAAGAGTGTCTCGGTGACGTTTGGGAGTCACCACTGATGACAAGCTCGTCACCGAAGTGGGCGGATCGGTGACGGATTTGGATAGTCAGCAATTTTAAAATGTCTGGCAAGGTACCGGTGATTTTCCTTATTCGCCATCATACTTTTAGTATCTGGCAATCTAAAGCTTGCTTATTTCGATAGTTTTTTTTTTTGTTTCTGTTCATTTCATTTCTTTTTTCTCATTTAATTTGACTTCTTTTCTTCAGAATTTTAAAAGATGACTCTGGTGAAAAAAAAAAGTTTTAAACTCTCGAATCATAACTGAACATTACAGAAATAAGTTTGATTTTATTATTACAAATTTTTAAAAGTTATGGCAATATCATGTTAAGTTGTATTAACTGAAGTTTTTCGAAAAGTTTTGTCAGTAACTGCTAAACTAACTGCTAAAATGCAAGCGTTTCCGTTATCAATTTAAACTTTATGTTTACAAGGTATTTTGTTTTCTATCTTAGCAATGTTCATATAATATTGGTGAGAATAAAAAATATTGTTGCATTCTAAGACTTTTAAATTTTTCCTATAAACATGTTTAGCGAAACAAGAATTATTTCCATGAAAATTATGTCTTGGTTAATTGGAACTTATTATACGAAAGATGACTAAAATATAAATTTGTAAAAAAATTGAGTAGGAGTTTTAAAAATTATTTAGTGATTCGCTTAATTTTTTATTCAAATTACAATCATGTTTCTGGAAATAGTTCAGTAACTTTTTAATCAGAAATATACTTTGTAACAAAATATTTAAGAAACTCAAAAATATGATATTTAAATATGACATATATATGTATGTATGTATGTATGTATGTATGTATGTATGTATGTATGTATGTATGCATGTGTGTGTATTTATGTATGTGTGTATGTGTGTGTGTATGTGTGTGTATGTATGTGTGTATGTGTGTGTGTATGTATGTGTGTATGTGTGTGTATGTGTGTGTGTATGTATGTGTGTATGTATGTGTGTGTATGTGTGTATGTGTGTGTGTATGTGTGTGTGTATGTGTGTATGTGTGTATGTATGTATGTATGTGCGTGCGTGCGGTACAGTACAAGTTGCAGAGTTACAGTAACAAGTTCACTAAGGTGTTGACCCGCCTCCAGCCTAGATACAAGCTGCCACACGGCGTGGCATAGACCGATAAAGCTCCCGGATGGTCTCTTGCGGTATTTTCTGCCAAATTCGATCCAATTGTAGAACGAGGTCATCAACATTCCGTGTCAGATGCAATCGCCTTCCCATCATATCCCAGACATGCTCGATGTGAGGGAGATCTGGTGATCTGGCAGGCCAAGGAAGAGTTTGACAAGCTTGCAGACAGTTCATAGCAACACGTGCCGTATGTGGTCTGGCATTGTCCTGCTGAAAAACCAGCCCAGGGAGCTGCAAAAGGAACGGTAACAAAACAGGTCTTAGGATGTCGTCGACGTACCGCTGTGCAGTAAGTGATCTAATGACGACCAAAGGAGTCCGGCTGTCAAAGGAAATGGCACCCCAGACCATAATGCCTTGTTGAGGGCTGATGTGGCGTGCAATAGTGAAGGCAGGTTCCCCCCTCTGCCCTGTGCATCTCCAAACACGTCTTCGATGATCGTCGGAACACAGTTGGAAGCGGGATTCGTCGCTAAGTAAGAATACGTCCTAAGAATACGTCCCCAGTCGGAATCATTCTAGACATATCTGTTCAAAATATTCATGCATACGAAATTTCAAAGCAATTGGATGATTGCTTCTCGGTGCGTCGATTTTTTTTGTTATAGAGTGTATATATACAGACACAAGGGTGTTAAATCTCTGCTGAGCAGTGTAAGTTACTTGATGAGAGCTGCCAGTCTATCAACATTTAATCCAAAAATAATACAGACCACTAGACCACTTAAAATGATTTGCTTCTAAACGTTCATTAATTTCTAGTTATCTCTGTGGGGCCTTCCTGGCCGAGCGGTGTCACTCGCTAAATGCTATGCAAAGCGTGGAGGTAGTGGGTTCGAATACCGCTGTCACCCTGGATGTATCTTCGTGATGCCATTCTTTGTATTGTGCTATCTAACCTTCTATTTGACAAAGGTTTATAAGCCTAAATTGAGCTCACAAGCCTGCAAATGTATATAATTCCAATAAACCAATAGTTACCGCTGTTCTGCAGGCGACAAAGAAAGAAGGTATGTCTCTTCAATAAGAATGAAGCGACAGCAAAGACTTCAGTCGCCCAGATAAATTTTGATTGTGATGAATGTCCTGACTGTGGTAGCAGAAGCTAATGCTTTAACTATTTAAATTTAACCTGAAATTGGTTGTGATGGAAAGGATTAACTTGTGGAATTTTTTTTTAAATCCTAAAAAAAGCATTTTTCAATAGTACTTAGAAAACTTAGCAACCACTGTGTGATTTTTTTCCAGGTTCATAGCAACCCTTTGGAAGCTTTGTATTAGATTTGCCTACCGTGTTCAAGTTAAAGTTTTAAAACTGAACCCATACAAAAGAATTTATTTTGTAGAAATTAAGATGAAATGTGCTAAATTGAATTAAATTTTTAAAATTAAGAATGAAGAATTAAAATTTTCGAACACTATCGTGCATGTTGACAAAAATTGATCAACTTCTCTTATGAAAACATTATTTAGCTCACTTTAAATGCAGGATAATAAAAAAATATTTGTTTTTTCTTTTTAACAAAATCAAGTTTAAATTTTAATTTAAATTTCTAATGATATTTCGTTTTGGTTTCAGATCAACTTAGAAGACAATACTCCTATTTCAAGTGAAGATAACTTTTCCATGAAAGGTAAAGTTTTCTCTTTTTAAATTTTTTGATTTTATTTTTATAATTAATGCAGGCGCTGAACACTCGTTCTTTGCGTCGGAAGATGACGGTAGTGCTGCTCTTTAACGTTACTACCACTAAGAAACTTTTTTCTCAACGGCAGTGCAAGCTGGCAGCTAAGACAATGGATAAGCATGTTTTATTTCTCCAAGAGTTGTTGTTGTTGTTGCTGTTAATTTACGTCGCACTAGAGTTGCACAATGGGCTATTGGCGACGGTCTGGGAAACATCCCGGATGATGATCCGAAGACATGCCATCACAATTTTGATCCTCTGCGGAGGGGAGGGCACCCCCGCTTCGGTAGCCCGACGACCTGCGCGAGAAGTCGAGCACTTTACGGTAGCACAGTTTAACGAGGATCAATACCGCACACCCTCGGTCCCTACGCAGACTGATCCAAGTGGTCACCCACCCGCTCACTGACCGTAGCCGTGCTTGACTTCGGTGATGTGCTGGGAACCGTGTCTTGACGATCAGTCCACTGCGGGACTGTTTCTCCAAGAGAGTCTTATAATGAAATAATTTTTTGAACACAACGTTTCTTAACTGAACGACTGAACGTGAATGAGAACAATGTTTTTTTTCAACGGCAGGCACTGAACTTTCGTTTTTCACATTGAAAGATGCCGGGAGTAATGCTCATTTAAAGTTACCCGGTTGGCACCTGCGAACATATGTCACGGAGGCGAGCAGCATTATTTACGTCACACTCTTCCACAGATACCCATTCACAGGGTCGGCCACATTCACACATCACACAATAGTAAACAACACAGAAATCAACAGACCTGCCCTGAGCGGAATTCGAACCCGCAACCATTGGCTTAGCAGTCAGGCACGGTAATGGCTCAGTCAACTGACTGGCGTGAAAGGTAAAGTCAACCGAAGAATAAATTTCAAAAAACGTTTGGGTTGACTTGACTGATCAAACGTTCTAAAATAAGCTAGCAGGAATGTCACAAAGTTTTTTTTTTTTTGAAATTTTTAATCATTGTTTGTGGCCCATTTACTTCTGGGAATTTGTTTTATTTCATTGCGTATATGAATAGAATTGGCATTGCTACGATTGGAACTTGAGTTACTTCGTTGGGAGACGACTGCTCAGATTTGAATTTTATCGATTTATAAAATGTAAGAGAACATTATTAAAAAATAAAAATTTTATAGCGCGAAATAGAAAATGGACAAATCTGAGTTATGCCAAATATTTTTAGTTGGGTTCATGCATTTGATGTAAGAATAAATTTAGATGATGCGCTTTTCACCATTATTTTTAATCAACACCTAATAAATATCCCTATTGCAAGTCTATTAGTCACATATTATTCTTTTATTTTATTTTTAGTTTTATCTTTCTATATATTTATGAAGTTATTGTAATAAAGAGAAGTGCTCAAAAAGTTTACTATTTTTTTACAATATTAAAAAGTTAACAAAAAATTTATTTGGGCACAAAACTCAAGTCATT
>NC_092208.1:69746083-69762698 GCF_043381705.1 Parasteatoda tepidariorum
GATTACACAACATAATGTAGAGAAGGGCACATCATTGTTTTAATGCATATCATTAATGCATATCATTTATTTCATGAGTGGTTCTATAAATGAATGATAAGCTCGCAGGTATTTTTTTTAAAATGTAATTTGCTTAAATCATTTTAAATACTGAACTCTTTCAAAATATCGAAACGGTTCCGAATGCTGAGTGCCCAGTTGGTAATGTAGTTTTTTATTTTTATTTATACGTTTTTTAAAAAAATAACGTATAAATCGAAATTATTGAATTATATTTATTAAATTAAAAGAATAATGTATAAACTCGTAGACGGTTTTATTCTCAATGCCAAGAAATAAGGTACAAGTCAATAATAGTCAATAAGGTAGTAGGTTTAATCAGGTTCCTGCAGTTTTAAAAATTCTTTTAAGAGTGATTAAATTAAATAAATTTGATTATTTTATCTGGATAAAATTAAATTAATCTAGATAGATCACTATTTGCATACTATTTTATTAAAAATATTGTGCCTTAGAATTTTACGCTTTGAATCGCTTGTGTGCATTGAGCAAAAATAAAAGCCATTTTAAACAATTTTTAATCTTATAATCGGATTTTTACTCAGTAGGACTATACTTGGGAACGTTACTTTTAAAAAAGTAACGCCTGAAACTACAAGTACTTCAAGCAAAAGTAACGAGTAAAAGTAAAATATACAAATAAAAGTACCAAAGAAAGTAACAATTCTTAAGCCATTGGAAAAGTCACATCTATCTATCTGATTCAATCTGTTTTCTATTTTCTATCAGATTTTATTAAGTCATTCATTAAGAAATTATAAGGAAAAAAAATAAATTTAAAGTTTAAAATACATCCGATTTTAACTTAAGATTACAAAGTCTTAAAATGTATGAAAATGTTACAAAATTTATTGAAATAGTGTACTTAGAAAAAATCCAGAAACCAAACCAGAAATCGAAAATCACTGTTTGCTTCAATGTTTGCATGTAAAAAGGAGTTGCAATTTATGTTAATCCCAATTAAGATTTTTTCCGAAACTTACGTTACAATTACTTGTACTTTTTCCCAAATAAAATAACGAAAAACCAAGTAAAAGTACTAAATTTAAAAACAGATGAAGTACAAAAAATGTACTTACTTTTACTTTCGTTACAAGTAACGAAAGTAAAAGTTCCATGAATGTGTGGGACTCAATCTTACTGGTTCGAGAGGGTGACCTCAAATATGCTAATTAATAAGAGCAGACAATATTTTAAGTTACGAAATCAGATACAAAAAAAATGTACTTTCTCTAAGTGTCCGCTCCCCCAAAATATAGAGGACAGGATCTGGGAAATAAAATCCTTATAATTCCCCCAGGAAAGTGTTGGCGGAAGTTTATAATGTAATTAAATGTTGATTTTACTCTTTGTGTATTTCGCCATATATCAAGAATTTTGTAAGCTAATTGAAATTTTTGGCACGCAATTATACAATTCATTTATCCAAAGATAGTTCCATGCAAAAAATAATTTTCAATAATTATATTTATGATTTTTTATTGCTTTAATCATAATTGAAAAAAATTTTGCATTACTGAGTATACAAATTTTTACATAATTTTAATGAGTGTAATTTTCTATGCCAAAATACTAAGTTCGAACTAAATCGGTCAAATAGTTCCTAAAAAATTAAATTAAAAAAAAAATCAAACATATATTAAACATTTTCATCGTTAAATGTTATTTTTCAAATAAAAGATAAGTTTGTGTATCAAAATGTTTGTTCCAACTAGAGCTCTAAGCATGGCTGAAAGCCCTTATATAGCAAGACGGAAAAGTGCAAAAACTGGTACAAAAGACATTTCATTTTAGCATTTTTTTCGAGAAAAATAAAATATCTGTAACTATCAAGATTTCTTTTATAATTTTAGTCTATATATGAAACTGCTTAATTTCCAAGGATAATGTAGATAGTGTTGAATAGTTTTAAAATGAATTAGTTAACTCCTCCCGGAAACTAGTTATAACAGAAGTGGTTTTATTACCAGCCATTCCTCTTTTCCGTCTCGCTTTCATCCCTGGCTCTAAGTGTTAAAATAGTACCTTGAATAAAGATCTATTAGCTTTAAAGAAAATTTACTGTCATTATTAGATTTTTGCCACTTCAATCACAGCTGCATTTTTAGTTAACATAATTGATTAGCACTTTAACCTCTTCATGACATGCCATTCATAAATATATTCACACAGAATCAGGATCAAAGAAAAACTGTTAGCTTTCATGAAGGCATGACTTACTTTCACTTTAATTCTAACATATCCAATCAATGTACTTTACTTTATTTTCAAAAATTGGGCACCTGAGCCGCGAAGCGGCCCCTATCCCATACATCTAGAAATTTAAAAAAAATTTGAAGTAATAACATTTTGAATTTAGCAGTCGATGTGGTAGCTAATAGAAAAACAAGCACTTTGCTTGAGTAAATATAACATTTGAATATCTGATTCATCGAATCTAAGTTGACAAATATAAATATAAACATAATTTGACATTATATATATATATGTATATATATCCGCGTTCGGCTGACCACCTGACCGGAACATCTGCTCCTGCACCCCAGAGCCCAAGGATGACGTAGATTCTTTGCAATGCGGCGGTGAATTACGACCAGAGAGTGATACCTTTCCACCGCGAGCTGTTTTATGGTACGGCATGACTTGAAAAAACAAAATGGCGGGCTCAAAATCCAGACATCAAAATGGTCAGTTGTCAGTATTGTCTCTCCCGACTGAGGAACCTGACGAGATCAAAATCTGTATCACTCACCCTGTAACGTTCAGGATAATTCAGCTTGACCGGCATCGCAAGGAAGAAGAGGACATCAGTAGAGCATGACCAGCATGACATCACCGTCGAATATGACCATAACCTGACATCCCAGTGCCTTTTAGCCCCATCGCAAGTCTGATTAGCGAGAGAACCTCAATCAATGCTAGCTCATTGTGTAACAAATTAATTATTTTTATTCTGAAATAAGTAGTGGTGAATTAAATTAATCTAACTATTGCTACCTCGCCAACTGATAATACGTTAAAGAAATAATTTGGTTACCAGTTTTATTCTTTTAACCGCGTTTGTCTCTCGTTTCAGTTCACGACTACTAATAAAATTGTTTTTTAAAATCTTCAAATGTATGGGTATGGTTGTAATTCATTAGTTACTGCATAGTGCTCTCTTTAAAACCCTTTAATGGGCATTTATTTCTGGTAGAGGTAAATGAAAGTATTTTTGAAGTTAAAATTGTTTTAAGAATAGTAATTGATATAAGAAAAAAAAACTCATTTGGTTTATAGAAATGCCAGTTTTTTGGTGATAAATATATTTAACATGACCTATTAGGAACGTATTGACTTTTATATTTCTTTATTTATAAAATAAATTTTATAAATGCTACAAACTTCAAAAGGAATTATGTATTTCATAACTTTTATACGATTTTTAAACAAATAAATGGTTACCAATTTTATTCAAACGCACTTCAAGAAGGCTGAAGTTATTAATAAATAGAAACCTAAATTAAAAGTGGTAAAAAAACTGGTGGTAAGTATACTTCCTACGGACTTCGAAAGCGTTAAGAGACTTTTAAAAGACTCTTTTAAGAGTTGGCATATTCACAAGTTTATCATACTCTATTTAAAGAGTAGTTCGACATTACTGTTCAGTGTCCACTACTAAATGCATGGTCACTGTGGCAGGGTAGACATTTGACTTAGAAGAAAGCAAACCTCTGTAAATACTTGAAATTATAGCGAAATTGAGTTAAATAAGTAAATATGAAAGTATTCTATGGACCAAAACATTTTAGCTATTCAAAAAAACTTAATTATTGTTAAAATATGCTTCCCCACGGATCCTACAAATTAATTATGATGTTAGGTTATTAATTAGGTTATTAATACTTTTCGTAAAGGTCCCTCTTTTCATATCTCAGTTTAGCGCTAAGTTAACAGACCGCTCAGAGTTCTCATACAGAGATATNGCACCCCAGAGCCCAAGGTCAGGAAAACTGAGATGGGCACAGTAAGCCTTGGCCCTCCATGGGCTGTCGTGCCGCTGAGTTTATGTATATATACATGCTTCAAAGGTGTATTTGAAATTATTGATGGTTTAGGATGGTACCATTTTTCAAACATCTAATAATTAGC
Source organism: Parasteatoda tepidariorum (assembly GCF_043381705.1). Taxonomy (NCBI): domain Eukaryota; kingdom Metazoa; phylum Arthropoda; class Arachnida; order Araneae; family Theridiidae; genus Parasteatoda; species Parasteatoda tepidariorum. Next base: position 69,750,275 of record NC_092208.1, read on the forward strand.
AGCACTCTCACATTTATGAATCTATTAAAAATTTAAAGTTTGTATTTCGTTTCGTTTATGTTCTTAATAAAATTCGAATATTTAATCATTGTCTTTTTTTAATATCTACATTTTCTTTTCTTTATGAAAACTGTTTTTACAGCATGATCTGGATATTTATCATATTTTGCGACACACAGAAATGGTTGGATGTTTTTGCCTTATTTGTGTAACCTTTTCCCAACATTTTCTATTTTTACTTATTTCTGTCTTCTTTTCAATCCTATATATCTAAATTTGACCGCTATCCTATTCCTATTTGAATTACTGATCTTAGTTAACCCCCACTAGAGGCTCTAACTAATTCATTTGAGTATGAAATGATGTATGAAAATGAAGCATGATGTATGAAAATCGCCGAAGCGCAATTGAGTGAGGAAAAGGAGAGCAGTAACTTATAAATTAAGCGCAATTTAAGTGAAATTAGAGTGTGATCTTTAGAAAATTTGCAATTATTTGCAATTATTTACAGTATTTGCGTGACAGTACCCCATCAGATAAGAAGGCGGTTGCCGGGCTATACTTTATGTTATCGTGTATCAAGTCAAAATCGAAGTTCTTATAGTAGTTGCACTTATCATAGGATAGTGCAGAAGGTCGCACATACTTCAAAATTCGACCCTTTTTACCTAACGTGCTTTTAAATAATTTATTTAAGAAACAAACTGTTAACACAAGCGTCTTTTTCCAACACATATTTTGGAAGATTTCACATTGCAAAAGTGTTTGCACAGTTTGAAAGATCATGCTTGAAGCCTTTAGAAAGGATGTCATTTTCTTCGATGATTTGACTCGCCCGTCTTAAAGAGTTTAAATCAAAGTATTGATAATAATATCACCAATATATTATATTAATGATAAAATCACCAATATTTTGATTTAAAAATTAGGAACATATATAGTTTGTTTTACCAAGATTTTCAGTATTATACTAAAATAGTACTAAAAATATATCAAGATATAATATTATTGAGTAATTTGTCTTTATCGTTTTAAATATACTCATGCTCTGAAGTCTCGTACTTGGTCTTCCTTGTTCGTTTAAAAAGAGAAGAAAAAAAAATCACCACATATAATCGCGCTCTTTACTACATTTTAACATTTTATTTCCATTAGATTTAATGGAAATAAACTGTTTGTTTTATTTTAAATTACCTAAGTGAATCGGAAAAAATATTCTTTGAAATTATATACTACAAACGTTTCTGTAAAAAGGCTTGCACAGAAAGCAAAAATTGTTCATTTTGTAACTGTAATTTCATAGCTTTCAAAATTAGGTAATATAGTTTCATTATCTATTTCGTCTTCTAAAAGTAAACATCATTTGTAGGAGAACAATTCAAAAAAGAAACATTATTTGCTAACAAAATCGCTAGATGAATAGATTTCGTGCAGATAAAGAAAGAACTCTCGCGTGCAATTTCTTTTCTTTCTTGGAGGGAAACCCAATTCTTGTGTCTTTTAATCATAATTATTGAAAAAAAAATCTAACTATAATAATAGAATTGTCAATGAAAAATCGGTTTATAATTTAGATGATTGTGTCATTACCAAAATCTCTACCTAATTTGTAACGAACAAGAAAGTAATGATTTTTTAATACCAATAACACTAAGTATTTTGAGGAAATTTAAAAGTTAGCATTAGACTACTCTTTGCAAGTTTTACTTTGTGTTCCGGTGATTTTATTGCTTCTTAAGGATATTATAGATTTTGAATATGGTTATGATCACGATTCAAGGAGTTATACTGTAGAATATTTTACTAAATCATTGTATGTGTTTTTAGAACTGTTCCGTTTGGTTGCATTGTAGTGGTTGCATTCCTTTGGTTGCTTTATTTTGTGACTTCAAACTTACGTGAAAGAACGTTTAAAATTGCTGAAGGCAGCATCTGATTTTGAATTTCAAACAGTTAGAAAGTGAACAAAACATAGAGTTATATTAAAATTATTAATCAAATAGCTGATGGTAATAATGATATCAGACTCATAAAAAGTACTTGAAAATTGCTAAACTTCTAACCACTACAATTTTTAGCATACATAAAAAAAACTTGTAAATTCTGTGCTGGTTCAGGAAATTTCAGCAAAAATTTCTCCTTTACTTACAGTTTTCCAATCTACCACAACACTGATTTTATTATCATGAGCACAATGCAAGTCAAAGCGCTCATGACTTTTGTAGACCTATGGATCTGATAATAACTGAATAACTGAATTGTAAATAATTGATAGTAATTACGATCTCTGACTTACAAAAGAATTTCTGAAAAACTGAAATGTGGCAAAGAATTTAAGAAAGTTTCAATTTCTGATGTATTAGAAAAATTTGTCAATTCACTGTTGATTTTGGAAATCAATAAATTTTAAAAAAAAATTTTCATTCTCTACAGTATGCAGTTTTCTTATCTATTGCAAAACTGTTTTCGCTATACTGGGAAGAATAAAGGTCAAAATCACCTTTCCACAATCTTTAAAGGATTAAAAACTTCACGGAATCGCAAACAAGTAAAAACATTTCATCTAAAATATAAAAAATAGAATTGCCGTATGAGAAAGTCTTTAGAACATATAGACATGTCACACGTCACATTTTTGAAGTTGATTAAAATTCAATTCTCTGGATTGATGACTGTGATAAGCAATAGAGCTGCCTATCTTCTCTAAGACAAAACAAAGGGAACGAGTTGAAGCATTTAAAACATTAATATAGAAAAAAAATCACGGATAAGACTAGAATATCTTCAAACGATTTGGATACATCTTGTATGAAGCTTTTAAAACCTTTTTTGAAGTTAATATATGCATAAATTAATATATGCATGTGGAACTCTAAACTCAAACTCAGTGACACGACAGCCCACTCTATGTGTAACTCAGTGTATCTATGTAGATTCTCTGAATTGATTGGTGTCGTCTGAATATAGCTTTTTTGTGACAAACGAAACAAAGTAAGACAAAGCAAAGAAGTAAAAATATCTCGTCTATAAGTACAGAAATAGAAGGAAGCTAGGACATCTATAGAACGTATGATTATGTTACGCGTAAAGTTTTGAAAGCATTTTTAAAGTTATTTATATTAATTACAATTTCAAATACTTTAAAGATACTACTTCTTCAGTGTATTTTCGCAACAACAAAAATATTATGAAGTTTCCAAAACACATAACTGTGTCTACAATGCCTCTTAATAACGTCATCGAAGTCAAAACTGATCAAAATGGTCATATCAGGCTTACTGGTGGCACTGATGCGGCAGTGTTAAACATACTTTCGAAGGTTTTAGACTTCCAGTTTAACTTAAGCATTCCCGAAGACAAAGAATGGGGTCGTTTGGCCGCGGATGGACACTGGACAGGTATGGTTGGCATGGTTATGAGAAGCGAGGCTGATCTCGCAATATCCTTGATAAGCAAAGATGGAGAGCGCGAAAGCGTTATTGATTTTTGTGAGCCAATTCTATACAATGAGTTAACTTTCGTTACGCATTTGCCAAGAACTCGGAATAGAACGTTAGCATTTATTTATCCTTTTGATTATATCACCTGGATATGTTTGGCATGTGCTATTGTTTTTATGCCTTTTCTGTTTCAGTTAATTTATCAAAAAACAAAACTTTATTCAGATTTGTTTTTAGGCGTTTATGCCAGTTTAGTTCGACAAGGTGTAAATGAAAACATATTTGGCGGTAGATTGCTTACTTGCTTCTGGTGGTTGGCGGCGATGATAATATCATTTAGTTACACAAGCGTGCTGTTTTCATTTTTAGCAGTTCCACTTGTCGATCAGCCTGTACGGTCATTTCGTGAACTTGCTATGGCCGTTGAAGTTGGCCGATATAAGGCGCTGGTCAATCGTGGTACTCTACTTATACCAGTATTTAAGAGCAGTCAGAAAGAGGATTTAATAAAAATTGCCGAAGTGATGGAAAAAAATGACTGGTTCGTAAATATTATTGATTACTTGAGCGAAAAATATTTTGATGGTAAAACAGCCTTTATTGGACCGAGATCTCTGTTTCAATTTAGGTTTGGAAAAGCACCATTGACAACAAAGTATATCTCTGAGGATACTGCTATTACTATTGATTCTAGTATAATAACTGGTAAAAAGTTTTGTTGTAAGAAGGCGATTGATCTTACAATTCTTCGCATGAAAAAGACAGGTATACTACTGAAAATAACGAACGACCAACTGTTTAAATCGTGGCTACATGAAACAAGCAAAAAACGCGCATCTTCAACAGAGCATAGCATTTCCTTAAATGATATTATTGGTCCGGTTGCTTTACTTTCAATCGGTATTGGTTTATCAATAGTCATTCTATTTGCAGAAATAATTTGTAAGAAGACCTTTGGCTAAAAAAAGATATATTAATGTTAATCTTTTTTAATAAGTTCTTAGCTTAATTATTATGTTTTTAGTAGCACTATCACATATAGCGTTGTAATTACTATAGTCNTATTATTTTTTAAGACTATATATTTTTATTTGCCTTATGCCTACTTTTTTTTCTTACGGTATTTCTCAGAATACTGAAAAAAAACATTTACTATAATAGGGTTGTACTTTTGAAACCAAAATCACGTGATAATGTTACGGACTGGTTCCTTTCTGTTCTGCCAGTCGTGATAGTTTTCGAGACTGGCTAGCATTCGCGAGGTCTTTACGCGATGATTCTGGAATCCTAGAATAGTGTAAATAATTTACTTTTCTTTTATCCTCAATTGTTTCCATTACTATGTATCAAATGGCGATTTTATTGTTATGTATAACCCAGACTAGAATTATGGTTTTCAACTATTGTACATACTGAGATTTAACTTACTGTTAACGCAGCAACCCCCTTCCCATCCTCCAATTTATTTTTCTATTGCGATGAAAGAGCAGATATCCAACACTGGATAAATACTCTGATAAAACTTGAATAGTTAGTTAGTGGAGTTAGTTAGTCAGACTTAGAGTTATCTCTGCCGCTTGTCTTTCGGAGCTTGTCGCTAAATCTGTTTTGTCTTAACAAAAAGTTCATTCAATCGCCGAACCCGTCGTCGTCACTATTTCGACTTGTGAAGAAATCAGTAACAATAACATTGGTGATACTGTGCTGTGCTCGTTGAAGTTATTCATTCCAGCTCGAAACTTTGAGATCGTAACATAGCGGATATTTCTGCACCAATATATTACTTTGAGAAAAAATCACGATTTGAAATTAGTGAGGTGACAGCATCTAGTACTGATGTAAGTTTTTCTGTTGTACGGAAATGTGATACTTCCGTTGAAGAAAACGTTTCTAGCATAACAAAATCTGATGAATGTGAAAGTGGCCCTCAAAGTGTTACTTCCCACCCATATGACTTTTTTCAGAAAATATTACATTATGTTCTGAAATTTAAAAAATCAAATCAAAATTTAATTAAACAATGTTGTCTAAATAAAAAGTCAAAATTGTCTAGCTGTCTAAATTAGGGAAATAATAGTGCTTTATTACATACTCGAATTTGTTTTAGTAGTTCCAGAAAATTATGAACACCCCCCTTGAAAAAATTCTGTCTATGCCACTGAATGGCAGACGATAAGAAAACTAAAGCTTACAGAATTTGTGGTAATTTTGCCAACATTTTAAAAGCCTTACTACGCGAGGTTTTGAACAAATTTTGAATTAAAGTAGTCTTTTTATAAAAGTTTTCGAATCAATTGGAAGTAATGGTGCGAAAAATCAAATTTACAAAAATCAAATTAAATATTTTGAATCAAATTTTCAAAAGAAAACTAAACTTTAACACATTAAAACATAAACTTAGCTTCCAGCAAATAAAAGACATTTTTTTGAAAAAGCATAGAAAGTTGGCAGGCTTAGATAGTTTAGTGTAAATGAAATGACACACTTAAGCGTGTTGGAAGAATAGTGGTTGCTAAACGTTTAAAAACAGTTCGTTTTACATTTCTGGTGGTTTGTAGCATTTTTTATTGCAAAACTGCTTGCACTGCACCAGAAACATAAATTTTAAAACCTGCAAACTTTTTTTTGGTGATTTTATCAAAATTTAAAGTTATGAAACTCTGTAGTATACAACATTTTATATTTCTGTTTAAATTATTTATGTCTCCTACTGGAGGAAACCCTTTTTACTCTAATTCAACTTATTCTTTTCTCTCTATTATAAAAAAATGTTATAAATTCTTACCACCAAAAATATTTTCTGATCAGGGCAAATTCCTTAGTAGACAAAAGATATGCATCAGCGAAAGTTTATAAATGCTTGATTTAATTTACCATGGGTTGTATGTATATGGAAAAATTTAAGAACTCGTATCAGTTTTATAATAAGCAACTGCAACAGAGCTTGTAATAAAGCAATAACAATTCGCTTTATAATTAAGAATTCAAATTCTTTACTTTTAAATCTATAAAATTTTATTTAGAATTTTTAAACTACTCTGCACATTTTGCAATTTATCTTTTAATATTACTATCTCTTTTTATTTTTTTAAAGTGCATGTGATTCCTCGTTAAGCTCAATATTATTTACAATTTAAAAATCTTTTTATCGAAATATTTATAATTGAAGCCCCATATTTTGCTTAATGACAAATATTTCCATGAGAAGCATATAATTTCTGGCAAAAAATTTGAATTCTAAAAATAATTTAGTATTTTTTTACACAAAATTTGAAACATTAGTACTATTAAATTTATAATGCTACAGGAGAATTAGGAAGATTTTATATGAAAGAAAAATTAAAAAACGTTTTATATGGAAAAAAATTCAAAAATGTTTTACATGAAAATCACCATAAAATTGATAAAATACACTTAGAATGTTATCTCCTTAAATTATGCACTTTATCTTTAAATTTCTAGCGATTTTTGCGATAATTATTACTTCGACTATTATGCACTTATTAATCCAATAATTCAAATTCTTTACATTCATAAATTATTTTAACAAAAAAGTCATCTTTTTAAAAAATAAACTCACTAAGGTCAAGCCTCTCAAAGTAGTCGACCTACAGAAGACATAGGCTCCAAATGCTACGGATTCTCCGTAGTTTCATAAAATATTTTTCCTAGTGGTAGCAAGAGTAATGTATTTTAATTTTTATAAATTAGATATAAAAGAATTTTGCTCACCACTAAACATATATGATCGTATAGGAGAATGCATAGCTTCTTGAATAGCTTCTAACTTTTTTCCCTCTCATGTGGACAATAAATTCACAGCCATCTTTATTATAGCAAGTTGCTTGCAATTATTTTGACTTTTCTTATCAGTTAAGAAAGCAAGGTGCTTGCTCTACAATATCAGTCACCCCAGAGACTCTGTATACAAACTGTTTATACAGGGTGTCCCAAAACGACCGTATAAACTCTGCACAGCTAGATTCCTCGTTGGAAGTGCATAAAAACTCCCCAGAGAAGAGTTCCTATACGATCCATAGTTTACGAGAAAAATGCGAAAAACAAAGTATGACGTCACTGCCGTTGCAAGGAAAAAAAAACACTTTATTGGACATCCTGCCTGGACATGCACTTTGAACATCTGCTTTAAATTGTGCATAGTATACTGCTGTTGATATGTTCAATAAAGTGTTTTTCCTTGCACCAGCAGTGACGTCATACTTTGTTTTTCGTATTTTTCTCGTAAACTATGGATCGTACAGGAACGCTTCTTTTTTGTAGTTTTTATGTACTCCCAACGAGGAATCTAGCTGTGCAAAGTTTATGCGGTCGTTTTGGGACACCCTGTATTTTTCAAATTTGTCTTTAGTTTCAAGATGAATGGGATATGGGTCTTCTGCGCGGCCCAAGTGCCCAGCTTTTGTTAAATAAAGAAAGTAAGTCTAATATTTTTTCAAATTGTTTTCTAATTGGTTTTTGTTTCAAAAAATTTTGCTATAGTTCTCTACCACATAAAACAAGTTGTAACATGCTCAAATAATCAGAGTCGCTGTATAAGAATAACGTGACACAATACACTTGTTCATGCCAAGTATAAATTTATTACCGTTATTTACCACTTTACCTTCAAAAAAGCACCAAGGTTATTTTATGAATTATTTTACATAAATGTCGCGAAATTATTGCATCGAAATCATTGTAATTGACTGTCACGAAATAATTCCAAATTCGATGATTTTTACGGATTTCCATGATTGTTTCATACGTTATTTTATAACACATATTATTATGTTTTACGTCATTTTGCACCACATTTCATTGTTGTTTTGTTATTTTACACCACATATTATTGTTTTATACGTTATTTAACTCATCGTAATGTTACCTAAATCCCGACATTTTTAGAAAATTGAAACTGAAACTGAATTGAAATTGAATTGAAACCATGCATGAAATTGCATTGTTACTACTACTTTTTGCTTTTTGAAATTATACCAAAAGAGTAGTCCGAAATAAAAATTATTTCAGATACAAATGAGTTGACATTATTGAGGCATAAAAGAATTTTATTTAAGAGTTATAAATAAAAGATTATTATATATATATTGCAGTAAAAAAAACAATTTTCCTGCACTTGAATTCATGCAGATTAGAAACAGTTTTTCTAAATAAATTAGGTATTAAGTTCCGATCCAAGTTCAATTATATAATATAATGTTTATTATTGATTTTCCGTTTCACTATCACTTGGTTTCGGCAGTCGTTGCAAGATACCCTTATTTCCATCCAACAGCACGTAATCACCTATTTCAAAAACAAACAAAAAGAAAATATAATCAGTAACTCGCATGTATTAACTAAGGAATTAATGCTACATATTGTAACTCGGGTATTAACGCGACCTCAAAGTAACGCTATGTNTTTATTTACATCCAGATTCTGATTTTGTACGAATGCTTTTAAGAATCACCCGTCCCCAAGGGGTTAATGGAAAAAGTGTTAGTATTTATTTGTTTGTACTAAGTGGATATTTCTTTCCATTAACTATCTTGTGAGATTCAAAAAATCATTGTGATGAGACTTTATAATCAGACTCTTGACTTTAGATTCTCCTATACTGTTTATGAAAAAATAAATCTTTATAATGAAGCATTAGTGCAAATACTTGTTATTTTTTGAGAAAAGATACCGTCTCTCTAAAAGAACAGCTAAGCACCAATGGATTTATATAAAATGTGAATAAGTTTCTTACATATTGTAATCAATAAATCCTGCGGTCTCTCAAATATATAATAATGGTAAGTAAATTTTTGACATAAAATATATTTCATGTTCCTTGAAATGTTAATATTTAACGTTGCTGATCACCACAATAGTTTGATAATTCAAACACATATATAGAGTTGCGTAATAGATCTAAAGAAAATTTATAACATTTAAACTCATTTTCCCTGAACTGATGGTTAGTTAATTTCAGTTAAAGTTGAAAATTAATTATACAAAAAGTATTTATTTAAATTGTCTTAGGTTATTTCAAGTAATAATTTAAGTAGTGTTGAATACTTAATTACACGTTAAGCATTCATTTACAATAATTCTGTTTTCTTTTTACAGAAATAAAAGCTTAATTATGAAGAAATTATTTAGATTTATTTTCTACCTTTTCTGAAATTGCTGTAGAAATTTTAATCATAAAAGGAGCGCTATGACGATACATACTGTTATACCAACTATTGAAGAAGGAACTTGCCTTTTTAGGAGCATAAATATTATGCGATACGATAAGTTAATGACTCGAAAGGTGCGCGAGGAAGTAGTACAGCACACAATGGAAAATTAGAACATATTTTTTTCATTTTATCTTATTACGAAGATGGAAATAATTTTAATACTCTTACTGCCACCTAGGCTGAAATATCCTGAAGTCATAGTTGTGATGGTTTGCATGATTTTATGGTGGCAAGACAGATTTTAAATTATTACTAAAATTTAATATCTAGAGAAATTTCACTATATCGTGCACATCTCTTGAAAATAGTTAAAATTGAAGTCAATGAACACCCGCTCTGGCAAAGCCCCAACCAGCAACTAAACGGTGAAAAAAATTGATTAGTTTATTCTTTAAAACAGATTAAGTTTTCGGGAAGGAGTAACAGAATTAGAATCTTTAAAGACAGTTTCGCTGTGCATTCTTCTTAGTTAACTTTAAAGTTAATATGTTGCATAGAATAGTTTTGAAAGATAACAAAGCTGGTCACCAAAGGCAGCTAGAAGAAATTGGCCAATGGCCGATACAGTCTACAATGGCTGATAGTTTCATTCTGCGTGTGCATACGATAACCAAACTGTTTATGACACTTCTGGGTTAAGAATTTTGATTAAATTATGTTGTCCTTTACAGCGATTAAGAACTTATATTAACAAAATTACATAAAAGATTTCTTGTCATTAAAATCTGGTGTATATTAGACAAAATAAACTAATTAGAGAAGTTGTCCTACATTGTCGTATCATCAGCCTAATAATTTTTAGGCTTATTTCAATGAGCTCATACATTTAGTCTGTTTGGAAAATAAATCATTCACTGCTCAATTAGTCTGATTTATTAAGGCAGTTTGCAATAAACCCAGGGTAGAGGAGGTTTATTATGAATAGCATTTAAGTCTTGTTGCGATATACCTTAGTTCAGTCTGATTGAATAATTCTCCAGATATTTTCTTACTAGCCTAAATTACTTATTAAGCTGATTGTAATGAACCTAATAAATATTCTGCATATTATAAAATGTTGAGGACTTTTCTAATTATTCTCGCACATTGCAAAATTGGCCAATGACATTGGCCAATTTTAAAAAAGAAATGGTTTTAGATATTAAACTAACTAGATCTTAAACTAACTTAGATATTTTATGCTAAGTAAAAATAGAACAAAACTTGAAATAAATGTGGTTAACATATAGTTTAGGTTTTTACGCAATGACTTTATTCAGTAGTGTGCTTATAATAACAAAGAAAAAATTCAGACTCATTAAAAAATATTAAACTCTTTATTGGAAATAAATAACAAAACAAAAGCTTCTAATCTGTTTATAAGGCATCAAGTTGTCTTTCTAAAATGTGAACGTAAGGTCATTTTTGTGACATTTGCAATTTGGTTTTTAACAAACTATTTCTTTTGAAATAAAATACCCCAAATAATAATAATAATAAGTTTCTAATAGCTGATTACATTAAGAAAAAATTTTAACATATTCACTATTTTGGAATAGTACAAGAAAATTTAATATTGCAATTGATGTAAAAATATTTGTACTAAAAAGTGGTAGTAATTATAGGTTTAAAACAAATCAGTATAAAATTTTACATTAAAAAAGTACTGAGCTTTATAGTTCTGTAAAGCTCAGTGCTTTTTAAATGTTTTTTCTAATATGGGAGACATTATATAATTAATATAAAAATTTGAAATTATTGATACGCTATGACGAACACAACTATGTGCTTCCTTAAAAAATAAATACTGTAAACAAAACATTTTTTCTACCACTTTTTGTTTTTTGAAATTATACCTTCTTTTAACGAAGAAAAGAGTAGTCCCAAATAAAATGATTTCAGACACAAAAGAGTTGACATTACTGAGGCATAAAAGAATTTCATTTAGGAGTTATAAATAAGAGATTATTAAACATATATTGGAGTAAAAAAACAATTTTCCTGCACTTGAATGCATACAGATTAGAAACAATTTTACTAAATAAATTAGGTATAGTTTTCGATCCAAGTTCAATTATATAAAATAATGTTTATTATTGATTTTCCGTTTCACTATCACTTGGTTTCGGCAGTCGTTGCAAGATACCCTTATTTCCATCCAACAGCACGTAATCACCTATTTCAAAAACAAACAAAAAGATAAAATAATCAGTAACTCACATGTATTAACTAAGGAATTAATGCTACATATCGTAACTCGGGTATTAACGCTACCTCAAAGTAACGCTAAGTAACTCACCTATATAATGTACAACATGCTGTGTATAATATAGATCAAGGGTTTCCAACTTGCATGAGGCCGGGGACCTCAATTAAAAACAGCAGTTAAATGGTGGGCCGCAACTTTATCAAAATTTTATGTAGGAATTAACTCTTTTAAGTTTGAAGGAACATTAAATATTACTGTCAGACATTTATCAAGTTGTACAAAACAAAAGTATTGAATTACAAATCAAAATACGTAGTAGATTTTTACCCGAGAAATAAATTTTTTTCCACCGTTGGTACGTTAAATTTCACAGAAACGAAGAAATTAGGCTTTTTTTAACGAAAGAAAAGTATTTTAAATCCATAAAGATATTTTACGAAAATTGTCCGCAAAATAATAACAACTAATATATTTTTGTACGCTGTCCGCCTGTTTGTAACCACTCATATAGATGATCATTAACCCATTAACGTCGAGTTTCTACACACACACACGCACATATATAT
>NC_092208.1:69762746-69792909 GCF_043381705.1 Parasteatoda tepidariorum
TATATATATATATATATATATATATATATATATATATCAATGTTGAAAATAGAGCCATTATAAAATTAGTGGCTTTCATTAGTAGTGGATATGATCACCACTCAGTAAATGGGTATATGGGTATTTAATGATTTAATTACTACTCGAGAAATCAGTAACTCTTTTGTATAAAAAAATTACCTCAAAATAACACAAAGTAAATCGCCTATATAATAAACAGCATACGTGCATAATACTGATGATCATTAACCTATCATTAAACACCGAATTTTTCATACATCAATATTGTGAAGAGTGCCATTATGAAATGAGTGATAGTTCATAAGAGGGTATGATCACCACTCGTTAAGTGGGTATTTTCAGATTTTAGTTACTACTCAAAAATCAGTAACTCCTTTGAATACAAAAAACGCTTAAATAATTAATACGTAAACTCAAAGTAACTCCCTTATCTAATATACAGCATGCTATGTATAATATACATGATCTTTAATCCATAAACGGATAAGTTTTTAATATATCCAATGTTGTGAAGAGTGTCATTATAAAATAAGTGGTAGTTCATAAGTGGGCATGATAACAACTTATTAAATAGGTATTTTCAGATACTAATTACTTCTCAAGTTTTAAATAAATCATAGTTTAATAATTATGGATTAAAACTAGATGCTTAATATTACTAGTCTATAGTGGTGTACATTGCGCAGAAAATAAACGAATCACCCAGAATAACTCTTGATCCCAATTATTGGATTTTTACGTACTAAGACTCAAACTTAATAGTTCACGAGGCTGACTTCAAATATGCTTAATAATTTTTAGGATATTTTAAGTTACGGAATCAGACACAAAAACGTACTTTCTCTGCATAAACGTATCTTCCTTTGCGTCTGATTTGGATTCCTGACCTTTAAAATTCTGGAGGCAGCCGCAATCTAGGAAATATGGTCCCAACAGTTTGAAACTCTTAATGTTAATTTTACTTGAGTATTTTGCTATATTTCGAGCAATTGTTTTAGCTAGTTGAAACATTTGTGTGCACAATTATGATATTCGCTTAACCAAAGAAAGTTTGACTCATAAATAATTTATTTTCTTTAATAATAGTCGAAGAAATTTTGAATTAAGGTATACAATCTTATAACACCATGGTAAAGCATTTAATTATAAATGGTAAAATACAAAATGTGAGCTCAATGGTTAAAATAGTTCCTGAAAAATCAACTTTTAAATGCAAGATCTCTTTTAAAATTCGATTTCTTAAGAACTATTCGACTGGCCACGCTCAAACTTTGTATTTTGCCCTTTGAAATTATATTTAACTTCTTGTCTTCATTTTGGATGATGTAAATTCTGCATGGTTAAAAGGGACACTATTTTTAAAACCTTCGAGCACGATCTTTCAAAGTGTGTTAACAGTTTTGCTATGTAAAGTCTTAAGAAACATTTGCTACTAAAAGAAACATTGCTTATATAGTGTTAGTATAGAAGTGTTTCCATATTTTTGTTACTCCCCTATATATAAACATATTATACTTCAAAATAGTCATGCTCCAAAGATTTCTTAAAGGTTTTAAGGTGTCTATTTGTTTTTATAATTGTGGTTTCAGTTCACTACCACTAATAAATAAGTTTTGTACGACGCTAAAACTTTAGGGAGTATGCACAATGTTTACATGCCAACTGGTACGGACACTGACAAAGATTTTACATAGTGGTAGTAAAAGAACAATTAAATTTAAAAAATATTTTATTAATAAATAAATACTTAAACATCTCAGTTAATGAGTTACCAAATAAATCATATAAACATATTTTTTGATTTGTCGTGATAGACAGAAATTTTTTTTGAAACTTTAAACTTGAGATTTAATACGAAAAACGCTATAATGTTGCTACCACTAAGAAACTTTTTTCTCTACAGCCGTACAAGTTGGCATCTAAGACAATGGATAAGCATGTTTTGTTCCCCAAAGAGAGTCTTATAATGAATTATAATGAACAAAGTTCCTCGTCGGAACGACGGAATGTGAATGACAACAACGCTTTGATGTGGCTTATGAAAATAGGCGTGTGTCATTCCGTGTTGAATGAACGCTTAGAGGTGGCTCATGAAAATAGGTATGTGTCATCCCCTGTTGTTATAGTCATGTCATCACGTGTCAATCACGTGACGAAAAGCTTCGTGTGGAAGCACTCAAAAAAAGCCGTTCATTTAAATATAAAACAAATTTTTATTTTATTTCATGTTGTTACCTGTTTGAAACTGCCTAGTTGCTCCATGCAGACCTGCTATACATGGCAAACCATATTCTCTACTGACGACAGCACCTAGAAAGAAATTACGTCAAAACTACTGTTACTTTTTACAACTTTTGAAAAAAAAATTTCACTTCAAACTTATAAAAATGTATGCTTTAAGATTTCATTCTTTATTTCATATATGTGGCTTAAAAATTTTAAAGCAGCTTGGAATTTAAATAATAAGATAAAGTTTTATAAGAAATGTTTATAAATTCATATTTGGTAAATGGATGCATTTTAAAGAAAATTCGGTTGAATTGCTTTTATTTTGATAGATGTGTGTCAAAAAGTTTTCAAATAAAAAGAAAAATTTTACCGTGAGAGATAAGGCCTCCTAGTTCTGTGACTACTCCACCAAGAATGGGAAAATATGGCGACCATCCAATGTCTGTACTGTAGGTTAACAGGATTTCTCCTGGCTGCAATGCAGAAAATAATTTCATGCGTAATATTTTTCTTTTTTTAATGTAATTTATAAACTTTATTTGCTAATTTCCAAAGCAAAAGTATAATAATACACAAGATAATCGGGAAAATGCACATTCTTACCTTCAGTTGAGCAGCTTCTTCTAAAGTAAGAGCTACTCTAACATATGCTTTAACCGTCCCTTGACTTACTGGTATTCCTAGGGAAAAAGATTAAATTTAAACAATTTTCAAATAAATTCAAAAATTCATACAGAAAAAAAACAACTTCGGAACTTCAAAATGCATTGATTTGTTTGTTACTTTTCATTTTTAATTTACAGAAACTTTCTCCTAAACTAAACAAATAAATTAAAAATACGAAAAAATAAAAAAAATATATGCATATAATATAGAAAAGAAATATAATCGAATGGGAAAATATTGTTAA
This sequence comes from Parasteatoda tepidariorum, assembly GCF_043381705.1. Classification (NCBI taxonomy): domain Eukaryota; kingdom Metazoa; phylum Arthropoda; class Arachnida; order Araneae; family Theridiidae; genus Parasteatoda; species Parasteatoda tepidariorum. Next base: position 69,765,907 of record NC_092208.1, read on the forward strand.
CTGAATGAGTATATATTTGTGGATATAATATGGAAATAAGTATGTTTTAAAATAATTTAATGACTTGAGTTTTGTGCCCAAATAAATATTTTGTTAACTTTTTAATATTGTAAAAAAGTAGTAAACTTTTCGAGCACGTCTCTTTATTACAATAACTTTATAAAAATATAGAAAGATAGAACTAAAAATAAAATAAGAGAATAGTATGTGGCTAATAGACTTGCAATAAGGATATTTATCAGGTGTTGATTAAAAATAAAGGTAAAAAGCGCGTCATCTAAATTTATTCTTACATCAAATGCATTAACCCAACTAAAAATATTTGGCATAACTAAGTTTTGTCCATTTTCTATTTTGTGCTATAAAATTTTAATTTTTTAATAATGTTCTCTTACATTTTATAAATCAATAAAATTCAAGTCTGAGCAGTCGTCTCCCAAAGAAGTAACTCAGGTCCCAATCCTAGCAATGCCAATTCTATTCATATACGCTANAATCATGATTACAGCTGTAATCAAAATTTTTTGAAAATTGTAATCATGATTACAAGTAATTGATTACTGTAATCGACTATGTAATCATGATTACAGCTGTAATCAAACTTTGTAATCACGATTACAAGTAATTGATTACTGTAATCAATATTGTAATCATGATTACAGCTGAAATCAAAATTTTTGAAAATTGTAATCATGATTACAAGTAATTGATTACTGTAATCAAAGAATGTAATCGATTACATTTTTGGCCAACTCTGATAAACAGCATACATGTATAATACTGATGATCATTAACCTATCATTAACCGTCAAATTTTTCATACATCAATATTGTGAGGAGTGTCATTATGAAATGAGTGATAGTTCATTAGCGGGTATGATCACCACTTGTTAAGTGGGTATTTTCAGATTTTAGTTACTACTCAAAAAATCAGTAACTCCTTTGAATACAAAAAACGCTTAAATAATTAATACGTTACCTCAAAGTAACTCCCTTATCTATGATCTTTAATCCATAAACGGAGAAGTTCCTTATATATCAGTGTTGTGAAGAGTGTTATTATAAAATAAGGTGGTAGTTCATATGTGGGTATGATAACAACTTATTAAATAGGTATTTTCAGATACTAATTACTTCTCAAGTTTTAAATAAATCATAGTTTAATAATTATGGATTAAAACAAGATGCTTAATATTATTAGTCTATAGAGGTGTACATTGCGCAGAAAATAAACGAATCACCCAGAATAACTCTTGATCTAAATTATTGGATTTTTACGTACTAGGACTCAAACTTAATGGTTCACGAGGTTGACTTCAAATATGCTTAATAATTTTTAGGATAATTTAAATTACGGAATCAGACACAAAAACGTACTTTCTCTGAATAAACGTATCTTCCTTTGCGTCTGATTTTGATTCCTGATCTTTAAAATTCAGGAGGCAGTCGCAATCTAGGAAATATGGTCCCAACAGTTTGAAACTCTTAATGTTAATTTCACTTGAGTATTTTGCTATATTTTGAGCAATTTTTTTAGCTAGCTGAAACATTTGTGTGCACAATTATGATATTCGCCTATCCAAAGATAATTTGATGCAAAAAATAATTTTTAATAAATTTTCATTATTTTATTTAGTAATAGTCGGAGAAATTTTGAATTAAGGTGTACATTATTATAATATCATGGTAAAGCATTTAATTTTAAATGGTAAAATACAAAATGTGAGCTAAATGGTTAAAATAGTTCCTGAAAAATCAAATTTCAAATACAAGACCTTTTTTAAAAATTCGATTTTTCATGAACTATCCGACTTTGTATTTTGTACGCTCAAACTTTGTATTTTGCCCTTTAAAATTATATTTAACTTCTTGTCTTCATTTTGGATGATGTAAATTTTGCATGGTTAAAAAGGACACTATTTTTAAAACCTTCCAGCATGATCTTTCAAAATGTGTCAACAGTTTTGCCATGTAAAATCTTAAGAAACATTTGCTCCTAAAAGAATCATTGTTTATATAGTGTTAGTATAGAAGTGTTTCCATATTTTTGTTATCCCCCTATTTATTAACATATTATACTCCAAAATGGATATGCTCCTAGGATTTCATAAAGGTTTTAAGATATCTATTTGTTTTTATAATTGTGGTCTTAGTTCACTACCACTAATAAATAAATTTTGTACGACGCTGAAACTTTAGGGGGTATGTACAATGTATACATGCCAACTGGTACGGATACTGACAAAGATTTTACAAATTGGTAGTAAAACTAAAATTAAAGTTAAAAAAATATTTCATTAATAATTAAACTTCTTAAACATCTCAGAGTTAAATGAAGTTTCTTTTTTTTCTTTATTTAAACAAAACTGGGTGGCTAGGCCACGCAGCGGCCCCTACCCCATTCATCATGAAAATTATATACAGTGAATAAAACATTTTGAATTATGTAACAATGTGGTAACATTATAATAAAGCAACCATGATTAGAAGTATATACAAACTTCATCGGAGATTTACATTAATTGCCATTGAAAAATGAATACAACCATGATTAGCTGAAGTTAAATGAAGTTACCAAATAGATCATATACAAATATTTTTTAATTACTGATTTGTCGTGGTAGGTTGAAATTCTTTTTTTTCTAACTTTAAACTAGAGATTTAATACGTAAAACGCTATAATGTTGCTACCACTAAGAAACTTTTTTCTCAACAGCCATACAAGTTGGCAACTAAGACAATGGATAAGCATGTTTTGTTTCCCAAAGAGAGTCTTATAAATGAATTATAATGAACAACGTTCCTCGTCCGAACGACGGAATGTGAATGACAACAACGCTATGATGTGGCTCATGAAAATAGGCGTGTGTCATCCCGTGTTGAATGAACGCTTTGAGGTAGCTCATGAAAATAGGCGTGTGTCATCCCGTGTTGTTGTAGTCATGTCATCATATGTCAATCACGTGACGAGAAGCTTCGTGTCGTAGCACTCGAAACATGACGATTTTTCGTTCATTTAAATATAAAACAAATTTTCATTTAATTTCATGTTGTTACCTGTTTGAAACTGTCTAGTTGCTCCATGTAGACCCGCTATACACGGCAAACCATATTCTCTGCTGACGACAGCACCTAGAAAGAAATTACATCAAAATAACTGATACTTTTTGCAACTTTTGCAAAAATATTTTTTCCCTTCAAACTAATAAAAATATATGCTTTAAGATTTTATTCTTTATTTCATATGTGTGGCTTAAAATTTTTAAAGCAGCTTGGAATTTAAATAATGAGAGAAAGTTTTATAAAAAATGTTTATAAATTCATGTGAGGAGGCATATTTGGTAAATGGATGCATTTTAAAGAAAATTTTGTTGAATTACTTTTACTTTGATAGATGTGTGTCAAAAAGTTTTCAAATAAAAAGAAAAATTTTACCGTGAGAGATAAGGCCTCCTAGTTCTGTGACTACTCCAGCAAGAATAGGAAAATATGGCGACCATCCAATGTCTGTACTATAGGTTAACAGGATTTCTCCCGGCTGTAATGCAGAAAATAATTTCATGCGAAATATTTTTCTTTTTTTTTTAATGTAATTTATCAATTTTATTTGCAAATTTCTAAAACAAAAGTATAATAAATACACAAAATAATCGGGAGAATGCACATTCTTACCTTTAGTTGAGCAGCTTCTTCTAAAGTAAGAGCTACTCTAACATATGCTTTAACCGTCCCTTGACTTACTGGTATTCCTAGGGAAAAAGATTAAATTTAAACAATTTTCAAATAAATTCAAAAATTCATACAGAAAAAAAACAACTTCGGAACTTCAAAATGCATTGATTTGTTTGTTACTTTTCATTTTTAATTTACAGAAACTTTCTCCTAAACTAAACAAATAAATTAAAAATACGAAAAAATAAAAAAAATATATGCATATAATATAGAAAAGAAATATAATCGAATGGGAAAATATTGTTAACTGAATGAGTATATATTTGTGGATATAATATGGAAATAAGTATGTTTTAAAATAATTTAATGACTTGAGTTTTGTGCCCAAATAAATATTTTGTTAACTTTTTAATATTGTAAAAAAGTAGTAAACTTTTCGAGCACGTCTCTTTATTACAATAACTTTATAAAAATATAGAAAGATAGAACTAAAAATAAAATAAGAGAATAGTATGTGGCTAATAGACTTGCAATAAGGATATTTATCAGGTGTTGATTAAAAATAAAGGTAAAAAGCGCGTCATCTAAATTTATTCTTACATCAAATGCATTAACCCAACTAAAAATATTTGGCATAACTAAGTTTTGTCCATTTTCTATTTTGTGCTATAAAATTTTAATTTTTTAATAATGTTCTCTTACATTTTATAAATCAATAAAATTCAAGTCTGAGCAGTCGTCTCCCAAAGAAGTAACTCAGGTCCCAATCCTAGCAATGCCAATTCTATTCATATACGCTATGAAATAAAAAAATTCCCAGAAGTAAATGGATTAAAAGTTTGGTAAAAAAAGACTTCGATTAAAAAACAATGATTAAAAATTTGGAATAAAAAGTGACATTCCTGCTTGCTTATTTTAGAACGTTTGATCAGTCAAGTCAACCCAAACGTTTTTTAAAATTTATTCTTTGGCTGACTTTACCTTTTAGGCCAGCCAGTTGAACGAGCCGTTACCGTGCCTGATTGCTAAGCCAAAGGTTGCGGATTCAAATCCCGCTCAGGGTAGGTGTGTTTCTTTCTGTGTTGTTTACTATTGTGTAATGTGTGAATGTGGCCGACCCTATGAATGGGTATCTGTGGAAGAGTGTGGCGTAGGTAATGCTGCTCACCTCCGTGACTTAGGTTCACAGGTGCCCATCGGGTAACTTTAAATGAGCATTATTCCCGGCATCTTTCTAGGTGAAAAACGAAAGTTCAGTGCCTGCCGTTGAAAAAAAAATTGTTCTCATTCACGTTCAGTCGTTCAGTTAAGAAATGTTGTGTTCAAGAAATTATTTCATTATAAGACTCTCTTGGAGAAACAAAACATGCTTATCCATTGTCTTAGCTGCCAGCTTGCACGGCTGCTGAGAAAAAAATTTATTAGTGGTAGTAACGTTAAAGAGCAGCACTACCGTCATCTTCCGAAGCAAGTTCAGCGCCTGCAAAAATAAAATTAAAGAACGTAAAAAAAAAATATAAAAAACTTTACCTTTCATAGAAAAGTTATCTTCACTTGAAATAGGAGTATTGTCTTCTAAGTTGATCTGAAACCAAATTGAAATATTATTAGAAATTTAAATTAGCATTTAAACTTGATTTTTTTAAAAAGAAAGAGGAGTTATGTTTTTATTATCCTGCATATAAATTGAGCTAAATGATGTTTTCATAACGGTCACACTCAGAGAAGTTGATCAGTTTTCATCTACATGCACAATGGTGTTCGATGTTATATTTTTGCTCTGTTTTTTGATTTTTTTGTTGAGTTGCTTGATTTCATTTGAATGTACAGGATCTTTGGTAAAGTTTTCTGTAGTAGTTTCTGTGACGGATAATGCATTTTATTTCTGGAGGAAGTTTGTATCGGTGGACTACTCATTTAATTTCTATTGTTGCACTTTTGTATGCTTCTGTAATTTCTAGTTGAAGTTGCTGGATGTAGGTTTCTATGATTAACTCGTCTTCGAGGGCTGGTAGATTACAAATATTTATGGTCAGGTTATTTTGATACAAGTTCCAGTCTGTTTTTTGTTTGGGTTTTTCAAAGTGCTGAGTGGGTAGTCCAATAGATAGTTGAACGGGCAGATGATCAGAGGACAGTTGATTGTGGGTGCAGGCGACTATGGGGACTTGGATAATTGATATTGCTATATCTAAGATGTCACAGCTATGGTTTTGCCTGTTCGGTATATAGGTGGGAGTGGTTGGAGCAATGACTGTGAGCCACAGTGATAGCTAAAAATTAATGAACGCTTTGAAGCAGATAATTTGAAACTTCTAATGGTCTGTATTATTTGTGGATTAAATGTTAACAACTGGCAGCTCTTAGCAAGTAACTTACACTGTTCCGCAGAGATTTAACACACTCGTGTGTGTGTTTGTCTATATATATACTCCAGNCTATGTAAAAAAAATACATATATTTGCTTTAAAAATGAGTAAACTTCACAGACAAGTTTTCGTAACTAAAGTTTACGTCTTAAAACACTAAAAGCTATCAAATAATGTCATCTTGGAAATTGTATTATATCAAAAATAAATAACTAAAAATTAGGAAATTATTATTGAAAAAAATGGATTACGCCGCCCATGCTTACCCCGTTATGTTTTTAAAGAGTTGTGCGTATCGTTAAAATATCGTATGTTTGATATAGTTAAATATTTTGTTACAAATCATATTTCTGATTAAAAAATTACTAGATTTTTTGCAGAAACAAGTTCGTAATTTGAATAAAAAATTAAGCGAATCATTAATATATTTTTAAAATTCTAACTCAATTTTTTTACAAATTAATTGTTTTAGTCATCTTTCGTATAATAAGTTCGAATTAACCAAGACATAAATTTCATGGAAATAATTCTTGTTTCGCTAAACATGTTTATGGGAAAAATTGAAAAGTCTTAGAATGGAACAATATTTTTTTATTCTCACCATTGTTATATGAACATTGTTAAGATAGTAAACAAAATACCTTGTAAACACAAAGTTTAAATGGATAACGGAAACGCTTACATTTCAGCAGTTAGTTTAGCAGTTACTGACAAAACTTTTTGGAAAACTTCAGTTAATACAACTTATCATGATATTACTATAACTTTTAAAAATTTGTAATAATAAAATGAAACTCATTTCTGTAATGTTCAGTTATTATTTATGATTCGAGAGCTGAAAACTTGTTTTTTCACTAAAGCCATCTTTTAAAAATTTGAAGAAAAGAAGTCAAACTAAATGAGAAAAAAATTAAATAAACAAAAACAGAAAAACTATAGAAGTAAACAAGCTTTCGATCGCCAGATGCTAGAAGTATGATGGCGAATAAGAAAAATAACCTGTACTTTGCCAGACATTTTAAATTGCTGACTATCCAAATCCGTCACCGATCCGCCACTTCGGTGACGAGCTCGTCATCAGTAGTGACTTTCAAACGTCACCAAGACAGTCTTAAGTTTAGCTCCACTTATTCATACAGTTAAATTGCTCTAAGTTCATTAATATTAACATGGTTACACGTAATACTCTTCCTTTCTTCAGTCTAGAATGTTGAAGAATTTCATTGATAAGGCTAAACGCACAAATTTTATCATAATTGGAAACTTTCTTCTAAGGATAACTGTACCAGTTACTGTGAAAAAGTACAAAATAAAAATAATTCCTGGCAACTTATATGCAAAAAAATTAATTTTATGAAAATAAATACATGGCTTACTTACTGGTTTAGGAAATCCTTTCATTATTTCTGGAAATATATACTTGTCCAAAACAGGGTATCTGCGTTTCCTATGATTTGCTCTACAAAACGAAATTTAATTTTTTAATTTGACAAATAAATCATTTAAATTTTAAGGAAATTGTTAGATATGAAAAAACATAAAAGACGCACGAAATGACCAGTGGAGTTAATTTTCACCTTCATTAATTTTCACCCTTTCACGAGGAGACGGAGAAAAAATGGTGTTACATATACTGAGCTGCCAACTAATATGCTTTTCAAAAAATGTTAGAGTAGTAGATAATTTAAAACTAGCATTCTTAGAATTTTTAGTAATCTTGTTGACATTTTCAGATCCTTACCATTAGAGTAGATCAACACGGCGTTTCATACATCAAAACATAATCTTAGTTACTTCAAGAAGAAATTTTCCCATAAAGCGTCAAAAGTTGACGATCCTGCATATGTGCTTTTGAATGATGTATATATATAAAGCTCGCAGTTTCTACACTTTTTGAAAAATATTTTGAAGTTTAAAAGAAAATTTAAAACTAAAGCATTCAGAATTTTTTATATTTTTTTCCAGTATTTTAAAAGCCACACAACAAGAGAACTGAAAAAAGTCGTGTTTCTTATGAGCTTTTGAATCATTTATCTGTAGTATTGCAAAAAATAACTTTAAATCAAATTTTCAAAACGAATAATCATACAAAAAAAAAACATAAATTTATCTACCACTAGAAGAAATTTCCCTTAAACGTCTAGAGAATTGGCAGCCCTACCATTAGTTTCCCATGGAAAAGGGCCGTAAGGCCTCAGACTTCCAGTTCCACTACAACGAACGAACGAACAGTAGCATGCCCATAACGGCTACAAAATTTCCATAGTTCAGAAAACAAATTTCCCTGTAATTGCAAAATGTTCTAAGATTCTAATAAATTAGAATTAAAATAATTTTGTCCACCACTGCGCACAAATTATAGAAAGATGGACAAATGGTCAGATTTTCAATTTTGCTGGGAGCTTTATATGAGTTCTATTTGTTTTAAAAATTTCTGCCTTTGCTTACCACCACTGGAAAAATAATTTGCTGAAATTTCAGACATTCGAGACCATAATGTAGTCAAAAGACAAAATTGCCAGAGCAATTTGTATGCCGGAAAATATATCAAATTGGTAGTAAAACCATATTATATTTCATTTGTCTTCGGTAGAAATCAAGAACTTTGTCTACCAGGGCATATACAAGAATACTTCGCATTTTGAAACAAATCTAACATCCTAGATAGTGAACGAATAATTAAGATGAACTATACAGATTGAATGCATTTCATCAGCATCTCGACACTGATGATGTTATCTCGACACTGATAAGTTATCTTTATCTAGATAACATCATCAGTGTCGAGATGCGACATCACGACGTATTGATTTGATAATGTTAGGGACTGTTGATGGTCATACCGAAACGATTTTCTACCTTGCAAAATTTTATTTGTGCTTTATACATTTCTTTACGTTTCATTAGTAGTTTAATGATGCATTAAATAATTAAAAGTAATTGTAAATTATTTAACCTTGCAATTATTTTTGGTGATCTTGTCTCTAAAATTTCCCTTATTTCGTCCACAGTCATAAAGAAGAGTAGATCTTCGTCTGGTATTCTACCTTCTGATACCATAAGCTTTGCTAGGTGATAGTAGCCTTTTCTCCATTCATCTTGAGTCTTGATAAGCAGAGACTATGTAAAAAAAATACATATATTTGCTTTAAAAATGAGTAAACTTCACAGACAAGTTTTCGTAACTAAAGTTTACGTCTTAAAACACTAAAAGCTATCAAATAATGTCATCTTGGAAATTGTATTATATCAAAAATAAATAACTAAAAATTAGGAAATTATTATTGAAAAAAATGGATTACGCCGCCCATGCTTACCCCGTTATTTCATTTTACTTTAGAACCGTCGTTGAACAGCCAACCCAATTTCGAGTTCACGACTCAACTCCGTAAAATTGTAATTTTGAACTCAATTTAGAAGACAAGGGAACTCATGGATTAGTAATTTGCCGTCTATATGGAATTTTTGGTGAAACTAACCCGTATTTGCGTTACATGGGGAGGAAAACCACGAAAACCTCCCACGGTTAGCCTGACGGCAAGAAGATTCTCCCATGATTCGTCTACCTCTGAGGATATTTTACGTCAGCACTGTAGTCAGTGTGAGCCGGGTGCGGAATTCGTATCGACCAGCGAACTCTGGGACTCGAACCCCGGTTCACCTCATTGGAAGGTGAACGTTTTATCCCCTGAGTCAAAACGGTTCCTTACCCCGATTTTTTTAAATTTCAACTTACGAATTTTAAAAAAAATAATTTTTTTAATCTTAATTTATAATTTTTTTATAAATTTTAATTCGTCTAACAGCAGACCCAATTTACTGGGGAAAGTATTTTTTAAATGTTTGAAAACATGTGAAAGTCCTAATTTTAATAACTGGTTAACTCCATTTACTTACATGTTCATCATTTCAATCTTCTTCTGTATACATTTTAAGGCAATTTAAGTTGTCTGTCAAACAAAAAACGCCATCACAATAGAAGCAAGATAGAAGAAACCCTTCACTCATTAGACTTAAAGATTTAAATTTCACACTATTCTGAAAATGCCTTAGTACGGTGATCAAAAGAAAAAAAGAAACCCCCTGAATAACTTTTGATCTAATGATCGAATTTACACCTGATTGGGTTAAGCCTTAATAGTTAAATTCCCATAACAAATCAATACCTCGGGGGCACTGGATCGGAAAATTAATCGTACTCTGATTCAAGTCAAAATTACGATTTGCGGATGGATGGATGGTGGCCAAATGTGCCCTCCCTGTATGTGACGTACGCATGCTGACTCTGGATCATCCTTAGGAATGATTCCAAGACCGTCGCCCACTGTGCAGTTCTAGTGTGACGTAAACAAAAAGTACCAAGTACTTAACAAATATGTTAAATAAAAAGGGTAGACGATATTTTAAGTTACGAAATTGTACTCAAAATAGTACTTTCTCTGAATAAGCATTCATTTTTCCTTACGGATTATGATTTCTGATTCCAAAAAACAGCCATAACCGCCATCTAGGAAATACAGTCCTAACAGTTTAATCAGGGCAACAAGTCAAACTTTGATTAACATTAATTTAATTTGTTTTGTATTTCGTCATGTCTTGTAAAATCTTGCAGAGAATTGAAAAATTTTATGCACACCATTGTAAAATTCGCTTATAATCCCCGCAATAAATAATTTTAATAACTATTTACTATACTTTATTATTTTATTTAATAATGATTGAAAAAATAGTACTGCAAGGTATGCCGAATTTTACATAATTTTAAGGAATTTAATTTTATATGACAAAGTGCAAAATTCGATCGAAATCGGTTGAATAGTTCCTGAGAAATCGAATTTTAAACATCGGGTATTAAAAATAAAAATTTTCTGGAATTATAAGACCGATTTCATTCAAAATTTGTATTTTTCTATACACAATTCTTTATGTAGAGAACAATTCTTTAAAATGATGTCAGTTCAAAATGATGATAAATTCTTTAAAATTATGTAAAAAGCTGTATATCTGACAATTAAAATTTTTTTGGGAATAATGAAATAAAATAATAAGTAATTATTAAAATTATTTATTGAGTAGAATTATCTTTAGATACTAATTTTATAATTGTGTGCAAAACTGATTTTGATTTATTTGAATTATTCTCGCTACGTAGCGAAACACTCGAAAAGTAAAATTAACATTAAGAGGTTCAAAACTTGAATCGCTGTCCTGACCAAACTATTGATGACATATTTTTCAGATTGCGGCTATCCATTATATTTTGAGAGTCAGAGATTCAAATCCACCAAAAAATTTATTCTTTTTCAGAGAAAATACGGTTTTATATCTCATTTTGCAATTAATTTAAAATATGGTGTAATAATTTAAATATTGATCTAAAGTTTTTCAGGGAATTTCATTTTTTTCTTCGCATTGTACTTCAATTAATCGCGGATAATTTAATATTACAATATAGTTGCCTGAAAATTCTACTTCTTCAAAACATCGCTCCCTCAAATTTAATCCAATTACAAATGCCGCTCTTTAAATCACAAAAGAAGGAAAACTATTAGGAAACTGCACTAGTTGGTAAAAGTGACTTACGAGCCGACGGATGTCATAGTTGGTTGGATTTTTTTTCAAGCCAAAATTCATGCATTTTGCATTTGCATGAAACATTTTAATTTGTTCATATAAAGCAGTGTTTCCCAAAGTGTGGTACGCGCAAAGAATATATAAGTGTGGCTTATATATTCTTTGGTACGCGTACCACCAGGGATACGGGAACAGTTTATCGGGGGTACGCGTTCTTATGCGAAATATCTTGCAACAAACGAATATTTCGAAAAATTTTATTTAAAAACAAAGCTAGCCATGAAAATTTACAATTACTTTTTTTTCTGTTGGCTATTTTTTGCAGAGTTAACAGTAAATAATGAGTGGTGTCAAAAGCCAGTTGTGATTTTTAACCTTTGTGCAATTTTTTATAGTAAAAACTACATTCCTTTTTTCATTAGTGGTATACAGCGTTACAAAAAATTTAGAAACGGTACGCAAAAGTCATAAGTTTGGGAAACACTGATATAACTGATATTAGCAAGGAAGTTGAGATAAAATAAGTTAGTTGAGATAAAATAATTATTTATTTTAGAGCTCGAAATGTTTATAATTTTAAGATTTTCATTCGTCAAAATATGCAAAAAAAAAATATTTTTAACATTTGTACGCTGCTGTTGCTGTAACTAAACAAATTCACAATTTTTACTTAGAATCAATTAATAGAGATGCCAAATTAAGGTGATTCCTTAAAAATCTTGCATGATTCTAATAATATGCCTTAAAATTATAATATGAGTTTTTCTAAATTTTAATTTATAACACAATTTTTTCAACAAAAAAAGGGTCAATTCAAATTCCTGAAAACTAACAAGTATTTACTTTTCTGAATAAAGCAATATTCGCAGGTCAATAAGAAATAACTTGAGCACTTGCAATTTAATATAATTGAGTCACGACAGCTCATGGCATACAGCGTTCACCTCATAATGAGGTGAACTCCAAGAAGTGGCAAATGCCGAAGGCAGATACCTAGGACAACACTTTTGCACAAAAGCATTAGAACAAAAAATGATACATTAAACTTTGTTTTTCATCTTTTACTGAAAACGTAAAAAATATTTACCTTTGACAATTCTCTAGTCTGAACTCCTTGTCGACTTCGAGATATCAAGTATTTCAGAGTTAGTCTAGAAATAAAGTGCAAAGTACTTTAAGCGCTTCTTTTGACACAAGTTACTTATAAAACTGAAAAGAAATTCAACTTAATCAAAAAGAAATTTAATTATTTGTGTTCTCAAAAATAGATTACCTTGTCTTGAGACCGACATTTATTCCTAAATCCTTCAATGTTTGGTTAAAATTCTCCTCTTTCTTATTTGTTACTTTTTTCGATGAGGATCCGGCGAGATTCTGTAAATAAAAAATGCATAAATAAACATTAGATTTTCAAACATTCTGATCTATATTTTAAGGTTTTGAAACTAACATTTATTTTAAGCTTTAACTTATGAGAAGGCTTTAACTTTTAAGCTTTAACTTATGAATGAAAGGGGCCTATTTATTAATTATTTATCATAATAAAGTTCTGATTTAAGCTCTTCTTTTCATAGAAGTATTGACGTAAGGTTGTTTGTTTACAGGTATATCAATACTACTACTTCCTTATAGTCTTGATATACCCCTTAAATAAAAACCCTTAGTTAAAATAGTTAAATCCTTATACTGGGCACTAACTATGATAAGCACCCTCGCAATCAACCTCTGACTGAGCGGATGGTCAAAATGAAATGCATATTCAACACACGTGCATAGTTGGTGGAATTGGCTGTATCTAATTAGGATCTTTTAAAAAAAGGTCATTCCGTTGAGTACAAGAAACTGTGGAAAACTGGCATTGAAGAATGTTGGATTCTTGATTATATCATTCCGCTTGGAACATGAAAGGAATTAGGGGAAACTATTCTGTTCAGTAAAAAAAACTTCATGGGAAACTAGCATCAAGAAACATTTGATTGAAATTTGATTACTTCTTTCCGTTGAGAACACGAGAAAAATTCTAGAAAACCATTTCGTTCTGAATAAGAAATAAATTCTAGAAAACTAACATTAAGAATCGTTGAAGGCTTGGTTATTTCATTCCATTTAAAACACACAAAAAATTACAGAAAACCATACTGTTCTGAACAAAAAGAAACTGCGGAAAACTAGCATTAAGAATCGTTGAATGTTTGATTATTCCATTCCATTCAGAACACTCGTTAATGGAAGAAAGGCATTAAGAATCATTAATTCTATTCAAAACAAGACTGAGTTCGTGAGAAACTTTTCTATTCAGTTCAAGAAAGAAATTATGGAAGAACAAAAAGTACTACACTCAAATAAGGAAGCTGGGCATCGAGTTAAAGTGTTTAAGAAGTATGTTTCGAAGTCATTCCAAATTTTGCTACCAGTTTTTATTTTTAATCAGCTGAAACTACTTAAGGTAACTGACTTAAATTTTTTTATCTTTAATGCTGATTCCGAGCTTATCATCAATCGGTTTTAATGTTAATTTCATTGCAACTTTTTTTTACAATTTGAGATGGATTTAAGAATGCTCAAAAGTAATTCACAAGGGACTATTTAAAGCTTACTGACTTAGAAACATTTCTTACCTTTAACAGCTGTATGAGAGTTGTAGGATCAGTTCCCCATGTTTTTTGCCGCAAATCAAACTGAAAAAAAGGTAAAGAATATTGAGATTAAATACTGAGAATATTTGAGATTACTTTTAAATATTAAAAATTTTTTAAAGGCTGTTTAAAGAAATGTTAATTGTGATACCCACCATCATGTTTACGACAGCATTTTGTATCTTTAAGTTTTATAAAGCGATACAATAGCTGCCAACATGTACGCTCTTCAAAGAAACTTTTACCTAGTGATAGCAAAATGAAATTTGAATTTACAATGCATTCAGACTTTTCATTTATATTCAGTCCACTCATCGAAACACGCAACGATAAGTAGTAGTATAAAATCAAATGGTATTAAATTAAATGTATTAAATCAAGAATCGATGCATGCAGTTTTTTACTCCTTGTTAAAGTTTCCACAGAAAGTATAAGCGATAAAAAATTTTAAAAAGGTTTTTTGCTTACCTTAGCAATTTTTGTATAGATTGAAAATAAACTTGCTTAGAAAAAAAATTGCATCAAAAAAAAATTGCTGGGAAACAAATTTGAAAAAAAAAATTCTATTTCATCTTTTGTTATTTTGTAAATACACGTGAATGCGTTACATAGGATGCATGTAATTACTTCATCAATATTGCATGGCTTGCTTAATCAAACATCATGTATTCTACTCAAAATATGGAACAGGAAATCAAAAAATCCGAATTAGCTGGTTTTAAAAGCATTTGAAATTGATGAAACATAGAAACTCATATATGAAAAAAAAATATTTTTTAACTTAATTGAGATCTTGTCTTCTTTAAAATGGATGTAAATATAAGTTCTCATTTTCTTTTCTTAGTTATAGAGAAAATTGTTGCAAAATATAACTCTTTGCACTCGAGGTTCTTTCAACTATTATATAACAGAGATATTTACTTCTTTTAGACATCTGTGTCCGTGTCTGGTAAGAAATTCACGGTACTTCTTTCCAGCGTCAGTTTGAGAATTTTGAAGCCATTCCACTATTTCCTGTTTGAAAAAAAAACATATTTATTTGAATATAAAATTTACCTGAAATTACAATTGTTGATTATTCAGTGAATAATCGTAATTACCTGATTACTCATTTTCTTCAATTCCTCTGGTGTCCTTTCTTTAGCTATTGCTAAGCCCAGGCGCTAAATATAATTCAAATATGTTAAGAAAGTTTTGAAGAGCTTATAATTCCGAACAAACCAACAATAAATTTGAATAATATTTTACCTGAATAAATATAAATAATAAAAAGAAAGAAGTACTAATGAATAATATATAAGAAAGAAAATACTTGCAACAAGTATACTATTAAATTTGACTCATAATTTGACATTATTATGTGGTGTAATAGTGATAAATTAATAATTTTATAATTATTAAGTGACTTGTGTAAAAATAGATTCCTATCTATTGCTTTCTTATATAGCTATTCCAACCTTATTCGATTTTTTATTTTAAAAAAATTTTGATAAGTGTTTGCAACGTTAATTCAATATTCTTCAGTGTCGTTCAAAAGGATAACCCTTAACAATTAACGGTGCAGTATAGCCAACAACAAGAGAAACTTTCCTACAAATAACAAGAGAAAAAGTATGTCACTTCACTTAAAATAACTAACTAAGGTCGTACTCGCTATCTCGTCTGACTAAAATTTTCTGTCGAAATTTGCTGTAACCGATAAGATTATGGAACAACGATGGGCTCTTGTTAAAATGAAAAAGACTAGTTACTCATTTATTTCATTCTTGAAATTTTTCTCAAGAAAACAAGCCATTCTTGTTAATTATAAATGATTAAGAACACAAATATGAATGTTTTGCGCTCTAAAATCATGGTCATCAATCATCATCTCAACACTGCAATACTTCAAATTTTAACCAATATTGAAAAAATGTGGTAAATTTGAAATTAAACAATTCAATAGCAATTTTTACTTATTTATTTGCATGCGTACCAAAATTGCACAAAGCCGCTTTCAACAACATTGCAATATATTAATATTGTGATTAATTTCTTACTTCGATGCTTGCGGGAACATCAGCACTTTCTACTTCAGTACTAGTTGTACAAAGTGTTGAAAAATCTCTGT
This sequence comes from Parasteatoda tepidariorum, assembly GCF_043381705.1. NCBI lineage: Eukaryota > Metazoa > Arthropoda > Arachnida > Araneae > Theridiidae > Parasteatoda > Parasteatoda tepidariorum. Next base: position 69,782,268 of record NC_092208.1, read on the forward strand.
ATACTTCTGCACTCATTCCTACAAAAAGATGAATCATTGTGATTAGTGATTACAGAAAAGTAATGATTTGAGTCAGAAAATATATAAATGTAGTACCGAATGTTTCGAAATAAGTGACCTAAAGACATTATTTAACAATCCTAAATAAAATGAGACAAAAAAATACATGAGTTAGGAGTTGACATTTTTATCTAAGTTATAAGAAAAAAGATAAGTTACAGGCTCTAACCAATCACTTTTGGGCTCAATAATAGTATAATTGGAGTTAAAATCAACTCCACTATAGTTGCCAATTCTTTTGGGTTTTCCCAATGATTTTATTTTCATATTTAAAATAATAGTTTGTTTTTCTATTTCAAGCTTGGACTTACAATCTAAATCAATAGTGATTTTAACAATCATTTGAAATGGATAAATTAAAAAAATTCAAAATAAAACGTAATATTTTTAAAAACCACGTTTTAATAGTAGAGAATAATAATTCAGGAAAAAATTTAAAAGCGAAAAACGTGGGGCGCATGAGATACATAACAGTAATGTTATATTAGTGTGTGTAGGTGTGCTCTTGAGAATATGTGTATGTATATCAGTAATTGTAATTGTATCTGAATNATGGATAAATTAAAAATACATCTAAATCTGATTTGGCCATGGAAAAATATAAAAGTATACGAACTCTAGCTATTAAAGGCTGTTGCGAATTAATTTTTTTAAAGGTAGACAACTAAAGCAAAACGTTTTGAAACGATATATACAATTTTCAAATACACTGCTGGACAATTGCTAAGGACGGATAACACTATCATCCATAGCAACCACAAAATGAAAGGAAGCAAAATGTGGAAATTAGATTAACTGCGGGATATAGTAAGAAGAGGTATGCGTATGCAAATTTTTTTTTCCACGTCTGTTCATCACGTGATAGCGCTGATAAGAGCTTTAAAGGTTTCGACGCGTGTGGAGAATTGTTGTTTCAAGTCAAAGTTTTACAGGAAAGATTTAGTTGACGAACTTGAAATTTTCGACATGTCTTCCCGATATCACTTAGATGATTTTAAGAGTGGCCGTATTATTGGAAAGATCGAAGAAGGGCGAAAAATAACAGACGTTGCCAGGGAGACGTTGCCAGGGACAGGACTGGGCATGCGTATTTTTCTCAGATGAGAGTAGTTTCAGTCTGTCATCGGATTGTAGACGCCAACTGATCTGGCGCGAGAGTGGTACTGGTTATCGTCCGGAAAATATCCAGGAAAGGGACCGATATCCGACGTGCAGTGTCATGTTGTGGGTCGGCATCATGCTCAATGGCCGCACGAGCCTACATGTGGTTGCGAACGGGACTATGACATGCCAACGATACATTGATGAAGTTCTACTTCCTCATATTCGTCTTTTCCGTGGTGCTGTCGGTGATAAATTTGTTTTTATGGACGACAACGCAACGTGTCATCGAACACTCGCTGTTCAGGATTGTCTAGAAAGCGAGGGTATTCAACGCCTCGTATGGCCATCACGTTCTCCAGATCTAAACCCCATTGAAAATGTTTGGGATGCTTAGGGGAGGCAACTTGCTGGTCGAAACGGTCCATCCCAACCTGTTAGTGAGAGAACATTGCAACAGAAGCTGCATGCAATGAGCATTTGGAGTCGAACACCTCGTAAGACGCCATTCCTCACGCAGACACGTAAAGCAGCGTGATAGCACTGGGCTAGAAGTCACCGAATGTGGACAACTGCTGACTGGAGGAATGTAATATGGTCTGACGAATCACGTTTTTGACTTTATTCAAATGACGTACGTCATCGAGTGCACCGAAGAAAAGATGAAGCATTTCATCCTAACTGTGTGAAAGGTCAGGTTAAAGCCGGAGGTGGGTCTGTCATGTTTTGTGGGTGTTTTTCTTGTTATGGATTGGGCCCCCTCACTGAGGTGGCCACAATTAGGAACCAAAATGTTTATTTGAACATTCCGGATGATCAGGTGCTCCCTTTCAATCAACATCTTCATGAGGAATATACTGTTCTTCAAGACCACAACAGCAAAGTTCATCGGGCTGGAAGAATATGTGACTGGTTTTATGAGCACTCAGACGCTCACTACTTCGTGACTGACCTACAAAATCCCCTTGACCCCCATTGAAAATTTGTGAAACATGTTGGAACAACGGGTAAAACGCCGAAATCAACATCCTCGCTATTTTGTAGATTTGCGCATTCAAATCTTCAGCGAGTGGCTTAAACTGGATTTCAAAACATTGTGAACTCACTTCCTAACTGAATCTAGGCCGTTATAGAATAAAGAGGTGGTGTTACATGTTATTAAATGATGTTTGTCTTTACTTCTCTAAGGGTGACTAATTTTTTGCCCGGTGTTCTTATGAACAAGATGGCGTGCTAACGCTGCAGCTATTAAGCTTGGTTTGTTATCCTCTTGAATCCATTTTTGGATCGGATTTAATTAGGTACCTGAAAGCGACATCATGCGTAGTTGTCGAACCTGATTGGCTGCTGAATCTTGTCACAAACAAATGCCACGATTCACCATCTAATTAGATTCGACCACCACGAATGACGTCGCTTTCAGGCAACCACTTATGCTTTTCCTGCACTTACCTCCTCTGGCCTTTTTAAGAATGCTTATGACGAACATATTCCATATAGAGGATGATTCTGTATTTCTCATATGGCTCCGCATTGACTGAAAAATACAAATAATATTGCTTTTATGGTATGTGCAATTTAATGAAATGTGCAATGAAAAACCTTCTTTCAAACAAAAACATAACAGAATTCGCAAACGTCAAACAACTTACTTTCTTTTAAAATAGCACACAAAATAGGAATATATATTTACTGAATTTCGTTGCATGAAACTATTATCACGAAGTAGACATTGTTTTAAAAACTTAATTATTTTAAAATATTTGCTGAAGATTTATTTTAAATTTTTTTGGTATAACTGAATTATCAAGAAATTCAATATGAATGCACTTTTTCATTCTTTTACAATATTGTAATAAAGTCATTTATAAAAATAATGCATAAATAGTATCGATGAATTCAATATGCATACATTTTTGTAGCAAAATGCAGAATTTTTCCATATTGGTATTATAAAACTGATGAAAATTTAAAAGTGAAAACATCTTCAATCAGATTAAAAACATATAATGAAAATATATGACTTCGGATCAGTTATTTCCGAATTAATTTATTTTTTAAAAAGAAATTTTATATACTTGTACTCAAAAAAAAATTTTTTTGTCGTATCGCAATTCTGCAGTCAATAAAGTTAAAATTAAAGTAGAACTAAAATATGGACGCATGTGTGTATTACATAAATGTGTATGACAATATGAGCATTAAAAGGAAATATTATAATAACTTATTACTTGATTTCATGATTTTGTAAAGAGTACAAGCTATGAAGCTTAGTATATCTACTTTATATTTTCAAGATTTTAAATATTCAATGTAATAGATATATTACCAATTATTTGTACAAAGAACCTAGGTAATCTTCAAACTAACGAGAAAATCTGCAGAATGAAAATAATATCCTTTCAGGAAAAACAAGGTTTTCGTACGTTTAAATTAACCCAATGATATTCATTTAATTTTCGCTATCTGAAAAGAAATCATGCTGCTGCAATCAACACATTAGTAGATAGAATCAGTCATCTAAGTATCACTTTTAAAAATATTATAAGACTGATGAAAGGGTTTAAAATATCATAACAATTAAGAAAATTAATATTAAATTAAAACCAATGAAAATATCTTTTTAATTAAAACGACCGATTGTTGTAAAATCAAGCTCATTTCAAAATCCCATTAATGCATTTCTTTAAATTAACATTCCATGTACAGTACGCAAATAAAGGGACCACTCTGAATAACTTCTGATTTAATGATCGGATATAGGGCGTTAATAAAAGCAGACAATTTAAGTTACGAAATCGGAGACAAAAACCTATTTCCTTATATAAACAAAAAAAATTGAGCGAAATCGATCGAATCGTTCCTGAGGAACTGAATTTTAAAAAAAGTCACATTATTACACCACGACCTGTTCCGCTCAAATTTTGTATTTTACCATGCAAAATTATATTATTTAAAGTAAGGCAAAAAATTGCATACCTTTCAATTCATAATTCTTTGACGATAATTAAGTAATATAATAAATATTTAATAAGAGTCATTATTTTTTTTCATGGAATTATCTTTAGATGAACAAATTTTATAATTGTTTGCAAAAATTTCTTAATTCACTTCTATTCTCGAGATATGGCATTTGAGTAAAAAATAAAACAAACATGCTGTCCAAGCTTTGGACCACTCTTCTGACCAAACTAGTGGGGCCATATTTCACACATTGTGGCTATTTTAGGGGTCAGGAATCCAAATCTGTGGGGGAAAAATGCCGTCCACACTAACTAATTAGCATATTTAAAGATACCTTCGGGAACTATTGCAATTGAGTCCCGTAGGTGAAAATCTGAACATTACATCAAAAGTTATCCAAGGCAGTCTATTTTTTTACACACAGTACATGTTGTTACTTCGATGGTAGGTTTAAACAGAAAACAACATTCAACAACATTGAACAGCTTGCTAGCAGTTTTGTAACGCCATAACCATGATCACAAAACGTAAAAATACGCAGGATATCTAAAAAAAGTGAGCATAAGCAAGCGCTTTAAATCTTAAGTAAGGAATGTACAGGATGTAACATAAAAGTACAAAATCTCCCTCTAATGTAATTTATTTATTTTTCGGTATCTAAAGGTTCAAGTCAATGCAATTAAACAACCGCAAAATTAGTTGTGAGAAACAAAATTCTGAACTTTAACTATTCGGACACCATAAATGCTTACATTACCTAGGTTAATTGTTGAAAATGCTTGGTTACTCACGCTTTTTGACTGATCACCCAATTTAACCTTGAGATTAGCTATGCAATGTGCATATTAGCTGCTTAATGGTGGTACATGTAATAAATCTGTTAAATTTTCAAGTTTTTGTAGTTGTTTCTAATGTCACTTGCCACACGGACAGACCTGCTTGGTGAAAACGAGCAAATTTAAGGCAGAGTGTGCGTTTCTTGTTTTTCAGTGGCGCCATCTATGGCCAAGAATTCGACTTCTGCCACACCATACGTCGCAAACGTTTATAGGGCGGACAAATTCGTACATCCATTCATTCATCCACAGATTTTAATTTTGACCTGAATCAGAGAATGATCGATCTCATTTTCGTATATATTTCAAACGTAATTTATAGAGGAATGTAACAAAAAAAAGAGAAGGCGATAGTTAATCTTTGGTGTTAGAAAAAATCATTTATACCAGTAAGAATTGTGTGAGGAAGAAATTGTGATTGTTATAAAAATTGTGTCATAGAAATTAAATCATAAAAATATGAAAAAATGCAAATGCACTTCTTACCTGTACTAAATCCGTACAGGAGAAGAGGAGATGGTTAAAAATTTCAAGAGATGTTTGAAAGCGTTCAACAGGAAGCCTGTAATTTTTGTAAAACCTCAATGCTTTATCCAGTTCCCTCTTGCTTAGAAAGAGCTGCAATAATCAATGACAAAAACTTTAAAATTGAAAGAAATTATATTAATTTATGGATGTAAAATAGTCTCTGCTTAATAGAATCACTTTAGAGGAACGCAATGAATTTGATAATATAAACCGATTGATAACAATAAATGAATTTCGAAATCATATAAATGTATCAACTTAAGTCACACATACTTAGTTTGAAAATAAAAATCTCACTTCATATGTAATTTATAGATATACAGTAGTCTCTGCTTAATGTGATCCCTTTGGAGGGACACAATTAATTTCATAACATTAACCGATTGATAACAATCAATTAATCTCAAAATCATATAAATTTATCAGCTTAAGTCACACGTACTTAATTTGAAAATAAAATGCACTCTTACTATAGATTTGATTTAAAATATAAAAATTATACATAATTTTTTAAAAAAAACATCAATATTTGGTTGTCTACGTTTTTTCTAACAAGCTCAATTGTAAATTGTTCGTAGTCATAATATTTTTTAATTTCATGGGTGGTGTATTTTATTCCACATTTTAACACTTTCATTTTAATCCTCCTTTTGGATTTGTAGAAGGTAGCTCAACATCAATAAGATCACAATTTTTCAATATTTTGCAAATCTAGAGGCTGAAAGATTTTTAACTGTGTTGTACTTTTACTTGTGTGCTGAACTAATACCTCAAAATCTGAGGTACCAAATTTCATCCCACTTTCACCTTATTATTGGCAAAGTTTAAAATTCGGCGCAGCTGGGTAAAGTTTTAAATTTACATTTCACTTAATTCTTCGGCATTCTATAGAATACCAAAAGAGAAACCGGCAAAGTATGAAATACATCTCCGCTTCATTTCAAATATCACATGGCAAGGCCCGTAATTTCTCAGTTTTGAAATTTCATACTTTTTGCCTTACTTTATCTTTTTACATGAAAATTTTGTTTTCCGTAATCAGAAAGGCGTAACTTTTGTTTTGGAAAGCTTTCATTTTTCTTTACGTACCACAATGGGCCAGCATCCAAGGTTTCGTGGCCAAAATTAGTATTTCGATTAAATTTGTTTCAAAATTTGGGGGAGGGGGGTACTTAGGGGTTTTTATGTACAGGTAAATTCAATTCATAGTTGAAATTTTGAAATACACTAAAAATACCCAAAAAAACAAAATGGCGGCTGAAATATGGCCAGAAAAAATTAAAAAAATAATATAGTACGTTTAAATAATTAAATATAAGCAATAAAAATATTATATTTTTCGTAATTTTATATTGAAAATGAAAAGCAAATTATATTTCCGAAGTAATATTACAAAATAAAGCGAATTAATCACGAAATAACGCGAGAACAAGAAAAAAAAACATAATTTTTGTTTTTCGGTATATTTAGTCCACCTTTGCAATACGGGCAAAATGAGGCAGATTTTTCCGAAAGAAGAAGCATCAAAGAAGACAACAAAAAAAAGTTTAGCTAATTACCACGTGGAAATTTATGGAACTAAATTTCGAAAGTCATTCAAACATTGTAAATTGCAGATGATAAGATATAAACTATAAGTTTGCCAAGAGTATTAACTAATGCAGCAAATCGAAAAATTGTACTATAATATCAGACTAATTACTCTGATAAAAATTTAACAGTAAGGTAAATCACCTATATATATTTCTGAAATAAAAATTTAAAAGTTACATTTAAAAAGAAAAATTTAATATATTTTTCATTGCATTGTACGCTCGTCGGTCTAAAAAGTAATTTGTAATGTTTGGAATGACTATAAATACTTAATTTGAGCTATATTAAAACTGCCTACACATATTTTAGTTGAAAATTTAATTTTTGACATTTGGCCATAGATCATGGTCTTCTGGCCCACAGTGCGTACTTCGAATAATTTCTTAACTATACTCTCATTATTGTTTTGCTTTTTTTCAGAACGCCATTCACAGTTTTGAGATATGTCTGCCATTTATATATTAGTCATGTCAGGAGCTTTTTTCATACTTAGCCTAAATAGCATTTATCATTCTAGAGAATGTCAAAGTATTACATACAATGCTTAAAAAATGTGTAATACTTTAACTAAAAACGTCCGAAATTATATACAACGTGCAGACATTCTATAGAATGCTGGCATTTCACACTTTGCCGATTACATGCACTCTGCTAATAGGTGGATTCGCATCACAGTAAAATCAGGGCAATTACTTTTCTTACTGACGACTGTATCTTGAAGTGAATAAATAAATGCTGGAAAATCTTACCCTAGAAAAGGTGGCCAGTAATGTGTAGAGTCCAGCAAACATGGGTTTCTTCTTCTTCTTACCGAGGTCGAAACGTTCTATTGCTTTCTTAATTATGTCATCGTCTTCAATCTTGCGACCAAACAACGCAATCAGAATACCTTCATTCATTTCAGAATTTTCATCCATTCTTTCGAGAAGCTTAAAATAATTAATTATGCAGCCTATAGTCAAAATAATTAATTATGCAGTAAATTAGTATTATATTAAGTAACAGTATGGTATTTTTGAATTGGAGGAGGCTAAAATCTGCATCTTTACTTCATATTCTAAAAACGTAACTAAAGATGAAACACGTTTATAAATGCCCTTTCTATTATAATGCTCCCTATGCCCAAAATAAGTTGCTACGTTTGAATAACTTTTTACTGGTTATTGATAACAGGAATGCCAACTGCTCCACTTTTTGTGAAAATTTTAATGAATTAGTTGCGAGTTATTTAGTAAAACTTGTAAAACAAGCGATAAATTAGTTTTTTTTTTCTAGTCTCTTCTCAGTAACTGCAATCGACTTAAACAAAGGGTACGGAATTCCTAGCCCAAAAGACTATCTGCTTCTTCATTTAATTTGAAATTAATAAAACGTGGGAATATGGCTTACATAGCGTAAATTTGATACATAATAATAATAAATAAGGTGAGATACTGAAAAAACACTATAATGTTATGTGCAAAACATTAACCCTTTCGCGCCGACTGTCACAAATATGTGACAGCATAAAACCGCATCAATCAGGGTAAAAAGATAAAACTGGTAATCAAAGTAGTTCTTTAGCAGTTCATTTGTGGGCGGAGTTATAATTCTTTGATTTATTTAATTCACCATTACTTTGTTCAAAATAAAACTATTTAGTTATACTTTGAACTAACATTGATTATATATATGATTAAACTAACAATAATTAAAGTCAAAGCAAAGTAAGTCTGTCAAATTAGCAAAGACTGCATTTAAGTTACCGTTTTTTATTTAATTGCAACTTGATTCTGATTTTGTACGAATGCTTTTCTGAATCACCCGTCCCTAAGGGGTTAAACTGGGATAAGGGAAAAGACTAATTACAATATTTACATAATTGACCGATAGTAGATGAAAATCAACAAGCATCTCGAATCCCTGCATCACACCCTCGCCTGCCCCTTCCCCGAAGTACTTCTACGGTGCAGAGTGATACAGTTCATCTTGATATGCTGAGTAAATTAATTTGAGTAGCAGCAACAAAGTTGCATTCAATATAAGGCTTTGAATTTTGATGTGCAGTGGTGGAAAAATTATTAAAAATAAAATTAATCCAAAAAATAACTTAAACTTCGCTACCACAAGAAAATATATTTTACAAAGCGGAGTAAATTTGCATCTCTCAGTGTTACTGTTGATTTTGTTAGAAAATTTTTTTTAAGATTTCGGTGTGCTATGCTATCAATCAACAACTTTTACTTATCAAGCATTCCCTCCTTAAATCAGTACTAAATTAGTTTATAAAAATCTAAGGTTAGTACGCTTTTAAACCGCGTCCCATTTTCTATAGACTCTTCCACTAGCAATTGCATTAAAACTCTCTTCTTGCTCATAAATTGTGAGTTCTTTATTTGTACAATTTCACTGGAGTCAATCTATGAAACACCATCGGAAGAAATTTATGATTCCATCTGCTTGAAATGTAGCAACTAATTTGGGTCAAATTTTCGAACTAAATGTGGCAACTAGTTTGGGAGGGAGGTAGTTATTGGTTTTATTATAAAAATTTTAAAGAAAATCTTAGCTAAAAATGTTGTGAAACTGTGTGAAATGTTGTAAATATTTAATAAGTTCTTCTGGATAATTTAAAACTTCCTATAATGGTAATCATTTAAAGGTACATTTTATTTTATTTCTAAATCGATAGACAAAACAAGAACACTAATCGCAATATTTTTTTTCTACTTAATACTTAGAACCAATAACTGTAAAAGTTAAATTTAGAGTCTCACAATATTATTATAATTTTGAAGTTACATTGATTCAATGGAAAGGAAATTTTGCTCACTCTTTTAAAAATAGGGCAATTATTGCTTTCAGTGCATGTATTATTGCATAAATTTATAAATTGAATAACCTCTTGCCAAATATTGCATTAGTCCACCGATATTAACAGGGCATGATTTTAAAAATAATCCTACTTATCATAATATATTTAATCCATTAATGACAAGCTACAAAAAAAAATTCCAGTGCCCACCTGTGTTACCATCCGTCAATTCAGGCATATACGGGGCGATTTTGTTAGCCTCTCTTTCAGGGGCACCATATTAGGTGGGCCAACGTCGCTCCCACAGTGACGACAGATAGTACAAAGAAGGAAAGAACATCCATGCCTTGTCTGGAGTTCGAACCCAGAACCATACTGATGCAAGGACAGTTCCCTGCCCCCTACACAGGCCGGTCGGCAGCTGCACTAAATGGTAGTATATATTTGTTTAAACAAACTTGATATTCCCTTTTCTCGCTTACCATTTTAACTTTTTAAATGCAATATGGCAGGCACTGAACTTTATTCGTTTCGCCTTAGAAGATGCCAGAGTTGTTACTCATTTCGCTTTATCCAGTGGGCACCTGTGAACCAAGTCACGGAGGCGAGTAACATTGCCCACGCCACACTGCCACAAACCCGTTTATAGGGTGGGCCACATTCATACATCACACACAACGAAGGACAACACAAGAGAGAGAGAGAAACATTATATATATATATGCAATATGGCAGGCACTGAACTTTATTCGTATATATATATATA
>NC_092208.1:69793234-69858364 GCF_043381705.1 Parasteatoda tepidariorum
TAGATATATAAATATATATATATAAGGAACAGAAATAGAGAAGAATAAGACACGAGTCCTAAAGAGACCAATAACTAAAAGGTATTGCTAATCCGTATAGGTACATTTTCAGTGGTCTGTCCGTTTACGTGTCTCTGTTCAATTTTTTTTTCTCTTTTTTTTTTTAAGGAGAAAAGCTAGTGCAATGAATTTAAATGAAACATTACAATACAGAGAGCATGCGTAATGCCGCAATTCAGATGAAATATGCTATTTTGTGACAAAAAGATCAAAAATGAAACAAAAAACTTTATGTCATTTTATGTTAAATATCCGAGATCAGCTGGTAGTCTGATTAAAAGACCAGTGGTCTTTAACGGATGACTGTTAGTTTCATGCTCAGAACTAATTAAATACAATATTTAATAATAAATAAAAAAATTTAAATGTGTTTTAATTTACATCCAGGGCGTAGAACATCACTCGAGAGCACATCGTCATAATCGCTCTAGGGTAGTATCTTGGCTTATCTACTGTTTCGAAACCTGAGCCCATTCTCCTCTGAAATAAGAAAGAAAAAAATCAAATTTCTTGCTTAAAATCTACATATACAGAGTTCGCACGAGTTACTAAAAAATCCCAAATGTGCTACGTAATAAATGTCGATATTTAATTAAAAGAAATTATAATAAGAAACTTTTTAAAGCACATTTTTTTAATTAATTAAAAAGTATTACTAGTCTATATACATTTTTAGTGATTCGTTGGTATAATGAAAATTTTGTTTTTAATATGAATATTTTGAAATAAAAGTGTCAGTGGTAGTTATGATTAAATAGATAATAAATGAATAAAAGTGAATTGCGTTTCTAACACTATTTAGATTTTTAGTCCTCTGTGTCATCCCTGCACATTTATCATACACAAGTATTATACATATTTTATTTTGTTGTAATAGAACACCAATAAAATGACTTTTGAAATATTAGTCCGATTTCATTTCTGTAAAGCATTAAAAAAAGTTCGCAAAGAAACGTTGACTGGTGATGAGCTCAATATATGAAATCAGAAAATTAGAATTATTTATAAGAGGTAAATTTTTCAAGCAATAATAATTTTAAAAAAATTTCTGTCGAATTTTTTTTTCTTTTTTTTTTTTGAATTTCCGACCCCAAAAAAAGCATTTTTATTGCTAAAAATTTATATATCATACCTGCCAACTCTTCCGGATTTTCCGGAAGATTTTATTTTCATATTTAAAGTGGTAGCAATACTCAAATTATTCCAATTAACTTTTGAATTATAATGATAATTATAGATGAGTTTGACCACCACTACATATAAATAATTACAATAAATATATGAAAGCATAATAATCTTTACGCAAGCAATTTTCAACGGGATCAAAATATAAATATATTTTTGAATCAGATTGATTTCCGGGTATTGTTTTACAACCACTCTGAAAATCCATTCTCGGAAGGAGTGAAAATTGGCAGGTATGATATATGTTCTATTCCAAATTCGAAAATGCAAAATATTTTTGCAGGAAGCAGTTTTTTGCTAGACCTACTGGTGGTGAAATATATAATGTCCCGTCCACTGATCGCCAGTTTTCCCTGCAATGCACCCAAGTTTTATCTTCAAAAAAATGCATATTTATTAATTGCTGTGATAACATATTTATTAACTCAATTGCCTTAAGGTCTTTAAATTAATATCTGCATAATATTATTAAAATTAGTTTAAAAAATATTGTGGTAAATAATTTTCCAACCTTATACATTAGAACTATTTTGACATGCAACGATTAAACTTATAATAGCAAAATTACAGAAAGTACAAAATGATTTTTATTTCAACTCAAGGTGGAAAATGTGAAGAAAGTGGAACTAGTTGCGCCATCTCTTAACAATATACAGAATAACAAAACTAATCGCGGGATTTAAAGAGACGCGTAACTAGCGGCGAATTCAATTTCAATCGTGCATTTTTTTCTCTTCGTCGCAAGACATGCGACGCCGACCATTTCATATTGCTCCAAACCTTTTCTGTATGCACTTTATTTGCATACCGCAAACCGGGGCGAGTCTACCCATTTTTTCAGTTTGTCAACTTTCAAGTGGTCAAACTTTTGTAAATATTAAAGAAAAAAGGCTTTTAATAGGTGTTTCGGAATCGCTATTTATCCCTCTTTAAAGCTGTGAAATCGATTTTAGAAAATATTAACAGTTACGCTGTTACTGTATATTTTTATAGAACTGCTGACAAATCTCTCGTATGGGGCGAGTCTACCCATTCTACTAAAATGAATGTTAACATTGTAAATAATCAAATTTTACTATTAAATTGTTATTTTAGTTACTATATAGGATATTTATGAAGTAAAATTCATAACTTTATTATATATTCCATTTTTTTATTCATAAAATAACACAAATTGAGTATTTGATCGATTATCACATTTTGATCACAGTTTTGTTTTTATAATCATTAACATTATAAAATAACATTTTTTTCTGATTATTGTTGATAAAAATAAATTAAAATTAATATAAATTTACAATTAAATAATTAATAAATAATAATAATTAAAGATTATTAACAAAATCGAAATTCAAACATTGGGAATCATGAAAAATCCTTTTCCCATTCTTTTGGGAGGTAATAATAATTTATAAATAATAATTTATTTAACTTGCATTAAATAAAAAAAGTTAATTTTGTAATATAAAAATTGAAAAAATAGGTAAAATAAACATATTTTATATTTACATTTATATTTAACCTATAAATTTTCTTATTAATGATAAATTTATCAATGCAGAATTAAAATAATATACTCAAATTCATTTAAAATGACTTAATTTTAATATAAACAAAGTTCTAAATTATATTATTATGCTTTATTAAAACTAAATACGAATGGGTAGACTCGCCCCGCGAATTCTGGCTTTTTGTTTACAACAGCAAAACTTACATTCTTTTTGTTTTTTTTTCATATAAAATTAATGTAATCTTAGTCTTAGATAAGTTTTCCACTTAACCAAAGTGAAAATAGTAATAATAATAATATACTTACGGAGCACCAACTAAAAGTTGGTTGATTTTCAATACAAATCTCTCAAAAGACGTTTGAACAGGTCGGTTAAAAAGACACCAAATAAATAAAAACGGATCAAACTACTACAGCGCCATCTTCCTTAGAGTCTGAACTAAGTCCTCCATTGGTAAAAATTTTTTTATTTGCAATTTAAAATAGTGAAAATTAAATAAAACTAAAATGGGTAGAATAGCCCCTGGATGGGTAGACTCGCCCCGGTTTACAGTAAACGTTTTTCGGAACCATTTAAAAAATCAAAATCGTTAGCTTTAATTAATATTAATTTAATTATCTTTACTTTAATTAGTTTAGCACTTGTAATAAAATCTTTTAAAAGAAACTACAAAATATCTTGTACCACAGTGATTGAACTGTGTGTCTAAGAATGTGAATATCGGTGACTGCAAAAAATATTAATAAATGAACAAAATTTTAAAACCAGCAGAACTCAAATTATTTTTTTACTTATTTCTTTCTTAATGCTCAAAAATCTTCCTTGATTTTTATTTAAAAAACTTAACCTTGATTTTTATTTATATATGGTATTAATTATGAATAAATAGTTAAAGGAACAATTGAAATGAAATTTTAGCCTTTTCTCAGCACTCTAGCTCTTATGTTGCATAATAGAACTTATATCTATAAACACATTACATATAATGCATTGCTCACTTCATTTTAAACTGCGAAACAAAAAAAATTAATTAAAACTGCATATTCATGGTTACCGCAAAAGTTATTCTGAAGTATTTCATAACAACATCAAGAGACAGAGTTGAAAAGGCTCCAGGCATCACCTCACTGAAAAGCACATCCATAAATTATTAATTACTTCTTAATACTTAAATTATTTAAAATTGAGTGAGGGAGTGATCTAAGTGACATTTTAGTCAATCTGAATTAATGAACTTTAAACATCATACTTTGACCATAGAAAATGAATATTATCCTTTTTTCTTTGTTTCTTGCTCGAAAATGTTTACTTCATGGCATTCGCAATTCAAACGTGTTAATTTGCTGACAAAAGACTAAAGCTACTAGTCCACAGTTTATTGCCGAATGCCCTTAAATGGAACTTCCTTGATAAAAACATTCAGAGGATATTTCCATAGACTAAGATCTTCGGAATTAAAAAAACTTAGCAACATCAATCAATGTGTTGTTAATAATGTCATTTGCCAATACCAACAAGCCTGCTTGAAATCAGGTTAATTTTTTAGACAGGTTAATTTTTTTGTCTTATTCACTCAGTGGTGCCATCTATGATCGAGAATGCGATTTCATCCACATACATGGAGCAGTCCATTTTATAGGGAAGACCCAATCATGCTCCATTTATTTATACATGGATCGTAATTTTGAAAAGAATCAGAGAACGATCAATTTTCAATTCTGTACCCCCAGAAATATTTTGATGGAAGGAGTGGGGGTGGCAACTAATGCAACTGCCACATGAAAAATTACCCAGTGGTTTGGAGATCTTACTTTTTAAATCAGATTCATATATTAAAAATTGTTTATTCGGCTTTTTACCTCACCCTGGATTTTTTGATGGTAACCAACTTAACAACCAACAGAATTTTCAATCACAATATCTTGAAAATCAATTGGAGCAATCATATAACTCCATCTATAATCTATTACTCCAAAGAAGTAATTCGGGACAGATTTATGACAGTTCAACTTAAGAAAACAAAACTAGACAAGTAGGAACCATCCTGATGGTTCGAACGTGCTACTGATTATATGACTTTCTTGCCTGCTGAATTAGCTAGAATTTCCATCTTGGAAATTTACTATTTGAACCGTCATTAACCATCAAGATTCCAGTCATAGTATCTTAGAAATCTATTGTTGAAACATTCATGAATAACAATCACGCTAATTAAACGAGATCGAAAAAAAGAAGAAGAACTCAGTTGTCCCGATAATTTTTTCATAAGTGTCACTTTGACTCTTCCTCCACTCAAATTTTCATAATAAGTCATAATAACATTAACACTCCATCATAAATAACATTGGGGAACAATTTTTTAATCAAATATACTACCAATAAAATATCATTCTTCTCTATTTAATTAAAATTAACGCTATAATAAACTTGTTTATAGATTTTTAGCACATTTTAAACAATAAATGTATGAGATAAACTATGAGCTTTACGTATGTTCCCTTTTTTGGGCAATCCTATATTTCATGTGTAAGAAAAAAGAATTTTGCTGGGAACTTATTTCATAAAAACCTAAGGAAATACTGAAGTAACGGAAGGAGACAACACGAAGGAGCACATTGTTTGTTGCATTTATACAAGTATTTGATCTTACCTAATTCAGGAGGGGAAACTTCAGGTCTGAATTTAATTTTGTTAGAAAAATTACTTTTTTTAAAATAATATTTTTGTAGTTTTCGTCTGAATGTACAAGATTATAAAGAGCGTAAAGTTTTAGGTACATATATAAACAGCTTGTCTACTCCATTCAAAATAATTCTTACGACAAAAAACTTAGGACCTTAATTCATGACATAATAAATAGAAATGTAATATTGTCCAACGTACCTCTCCCTAAGTAACAGATAAATAGGGAATATCAGTAGTAAGTTGAAAGAATTTCAAAATATTATTAAATTGTGTTAAACTAGCTACTAGAGATAAACCAATCGCATGTTTGAAATCAGCAATGCGAAAATACCTACAATCTGTTATAAATTCTTATACAACATAAAACAAAACAGAAATTGTTCCTCTGTGTAAGCAATAGATACCACATTTAAAAATAATATTACATTGCCTTTTGTCGCGGATTTTTTCCTAAAGCAGGTAATTAGAGAAAACTCATTACCTACTTTCGAATTTATATTTGTTTCCATGAAAAAACATTTTTTCAAAAGTTCTAATAAAAATCTGTATTTAAAATGCAATATTTTCTTCCATACCCGACATTGCAAACTGTAAAATAATCTTCTTCCATCCTCATTGGAGCGTCCATTTCGTGGTCAATTTCAAAATCTGTTTCTCCTGTTCCACTCGTTACAGGACGAGACTAAATTCAAACAAAATGTAAATGACAATATGAAAAAAAAATAACTCAAATTATGAGTCTTAAAAATGTTATCATATATTGCGAACAGCTTTTTGGCATTTCTATACATTTTTTGCACTTTTTCATACATTTCCTTACCAACTTTAAACAGTAGGTAATTAACGAGTATACGAACCTTAATCTTTTTTGCTTTGTAACTTTTAACCCTTAACATAAAACAAGAGAACTTCAGTATCAAACTCGGCTTCATGATGTGCAGGGGCATAATTAAGTTGGAGTGATATTCAACTGCTACTGATGAAAGTAAGGAATTATTCTTGCATTTACTTTTCTGAACAATGGAAAATTCGAATTTAGGGCAATTTAAGAGAATGATTTGAGCGAATTTAATAGAGGGTAAATTGTAATGGCGTGAAGACTGGGAGCGAATATGTCCGAAACTGCACGATCGGTAAGTTCACGATCTGACGCAATCTATTTATTTGATCTACTCATGCAAAGTAGAGAAATGACGGTGAAACTAGCAGTAGACATCGACGTCCTCGCGTCATAAAAAAAACTGACGTCAGACCTGCTTGATGAAACGAAATCATCGCCTAACAGTGACTTATCTGAAATCCCATTATTATGCCAGGTCCAAGTGAAAGTCTTTAAGAACACACAGTTCAGCAGATATTATAGGATATGGGACTGCGCAACAACCGTCCCACTTGTTAGCCTCTGATGACACAGGCATGGGTGAAAGCCCTTATATAGCAAGACGGAAAAGAGAAAAACCTGGTAAGCAAAACATTTCATTCCAGCATTTTTTTCGAAAAAAAATGAAATATCTGTAACTATCAAGATTTCTTTTATAATTCTGGCATATATATAAAACTGCTTCTTTTCCAAGATAAAGTAGATATTGTTGAAAAATTTAAAAAAAAAAGAGTAAGTAAACTCCTCCCCAAAACTAGCTATAACTGAAATGGTTTTACTACCAGCCTTTCCTCTTTTCCGTCTCGCTTTCACTCCTGGACACAGGACCATGCGTATGTGGACAACAATTGTCTGGTCAGATAGAATGTGATTTCTCATTCATCACGTCGATGGTCGCGTCACGGTACACCGTCTTACCTGAAAACATTTTCTCCCCTCATGTTAAGAAAGAGCAGGTCATACACAGGCTAATGATGGTAGTATTATGTTCTGGTCGGCGTTCTCACTGGTGCCTCTGGGCTCCATTGTTAGGATAGGACAGACTCTGAAAGCTTTGGACTATCTAAACATCAATTGCACCCATACATGGCGTCTGTTTTCTTAACTGAAAATGGACTCTTCCAGCAGGACAACACTTCAGTTGTGTTGGAATGGTTCAAAGAGCATAATGCTGTTTTATAATTTATGTCCTGGTTAATTCACTGGATCGTAATCCGATAGACCACATTTGGGATGTTATGGAAAAACAGCTCAAACACCACCACGCTTTGCTAAACCGCTGCTTTGACATTTGGAATTACCTGCCTGAAGTTATCTATCAAGAATTTATCTATCAAGAATTTATTAGAATGTTTCAGCTGCATTCATGCTCAGGGGAGTTTCAGCTGTTTTTAAAGTCAACGCGTTATTGAGCAGGTGATCATGAGGATTCAGTTCTTCAGTGCATATAACTAGCAGAATTCATACGGTTCTTAAAAAGATTTAAAAAGTGATGCTGATATTCTAATATTTTTATTAAAATATCAACATCACATTTTACATTTTTTTTATTAAATTTCAAAAGTGACGCTGATTAATTATGATGCTGAAAATTTATAAATTTCTTTTATTAAATTTCCTTTATTAAATTTCATTTGATAATTAAAAATTCTACACACCATATGTTGTAGCTAAGTATATTTATTCGCAAATATTAATATATTGTATGTGGTTATACATATTTATAGAGAGGAATTTTATTTTCTAAATTTTCCTACCATTTTTTAAATTTCTTAAGGACTTCATGAACCCAGACAAGGATGCATGTATTGTTGGCTCTATAATAAGTGCAAATCTACTTTACTAAAACATGAATGTCCGCATCGATTATCAATATCCATAATAGTATCCACATAATTTAAGCATTAATTTATAATTTAAGCATAATTTAAGCATTAAGCATTAATTTAAAATTTTTGCAATTCGAATAATTTTCATAACACGAATTCTTAAAACATTAACGCGGTGCCCTATAATAAGTAACTAAAATAATTTTGGTACAAAGGAGTACGTTTGACAATGAAGAACTTAACATGAAATAAATTGGTTCTTACTTGGAATATATACAAGTTGTTGTTCCAAAATCCCCATTCGATATCCCTGTGGGATCTATAGCTTTTCTCAATCTAAAAAAAATAAAATTTCTAAATAGTATTTTCATTCAAATCCATATCCCTTAAACAAATTTGATTAGTACTGAAATATCTAAAGAAAAAAGTAGTCTTTCGAGTGAATTTTAAGAAACCCTTAGTTTGGACTATGCTCGTTGTTTTGAAAGGTTATTGCCAAACTTAATATGCTGGTCTATCATATTCGTCATACGAGCAAGATTTGAAAAGGAATTTAAGTTTGAAAATGCAAACTGCGATCGCTAGCGGGCAATGTTTCAGGACGTTGCAGAAGGACGAATCAGTTTACTAACGTAGAATTGGCCAATAGGATTTATGTGTACATGTAGGGTGCTGTGGGGGAAATTGACGAGCAGTGGAACTATTCAGAACGCTATCCAAACAGACGCCAGTCAAATAGTGCTTTGCCTGAGTAATTGTTTCACGGATTGCCTAAGGCAGGAGCCTTCCAAGTGCGTAACCACGTCGATCGAGAACGCACTACACTGACACCTGCCACAGAGGAAACTTTGCTACCGGAATTTGAGGGGTACCCGGACACAAACCTCCTAGCTCTCGAACGCGTCTTCGGCATACATCGTTACAGCATTATGTGCATACTACACGGAGACCTGCAACACCATTACCACACCCAAAGAGTGCAAACCGTTTGTGATGACGATTATCTCAAACGTGTTGCATTCGCACGTTGTTGTTGGCAAAAACGGGTAGCACTACCGGATTCTACATAGTGTATTTTGTTTATTGATGAAGTATCCTTTACACAAGATGGTGTCCTGAAACTGCACAACAAGCGCATGAAACCCAAGGTTTACACATGCCCATGTAAATCAACAACGTTTCATCACAATTATTTGAGTCGGAATTATCGATGACATGTTTATTAGCTCTTATCTACTACCTCAACGCCTCGATGGGAATACATATCATACTTTTTTGGATAGATGGTCTGATAGTTAACGTTCCTGCTCCACTCGCCGAAGCATGTTGTTTCAGCACGATGCACATTTACACAGCACATTGCACTTTCTCAATCCAGCGATCAGGATAAATCCTATCGAGGTATTTGTGCACATTTTAACAACACTGTGCAGGAATACCTCGATAAGACTTATCCTGATCACTGGATTGGCAAAGGAGTGTCAATCACGTGTCCACCACAATCCCCTGACCTGACTCCTCATGGTTTTTACCTGCGGGGATGCATGAAGTCCGGGTTGTAGGAGACGCTCGTAACATCGGAAGCGTATATCATCGCCAGGATCGTGGAAACAGCAGTACATTCGTGACACACCTGCCTATTTTGAACGTCTCCGTGAATCCATGAGTCAACGTTGTGAATACTTTGTTGTAAAGGGGAAAAAATTGAGTATTTTCGGTAATTTAACCGTATTCTCTGATAAGAGTCATGTTAACACCTCGTTCTACATCATTTTCCCCCTATACCACTATGAACATTGCTCGCTAACTTTCGCAGTTTGCATTTTCGAGAACAAATTCTTATGTATGTTTTGTTCATCACGATATGACAGACCAGGACGTTAAGTTTTGCAACGACGTTTTGAAACACACTCTCTATATATTTTTCGATTGTATAAAAATTGTAGCTCGTAGAGAGAAACCGACTGCAAATTTGAAATCAGGGATGCGAAAGTATAAGATAATTTTGGAAGCCCTTGATATGAATCACTAACTTTTAAAATAACAGTGAAAAGACTAGTTCCTGAAGTATATCCCTGAAATATATCTTTGATCCTGAAATGCATCTATACTTACTTTGACAGCCAGTTTTCCTAAACGGAGTGACATTTCGTCGGTTAAGCAACATGAATTCCGATCATTTTCTGAAATATCTTGTACTTCTGTGCCTCCAGATTCATTCCCTTAAATACGAAATATATTATAAAGTTTAAATAAAAGCAATAACTGGTTATTAAGTTTAACTAAAATAAGTTTAAGTTTAACAATAATTTATTATACAGTTTAAACAAAAACAAAAGTTTATTATAAAGGTTAAGTATAAACAGGAGTTTATTAAAAAGTATAAATAAAGGCAATGATTTATTGCAAAGTTTAAATAAAAACAATAGCTTAAGAAAATTTAATTAAAGTAATCTTTAATTATAAAGTCAAATATAGCTAAATAAAGTTAAATAAAAGCACTAGCTGTACAATGCGCAAAATAAAAAAGTGAACACAATGATTACATTTTGATCTAATGATAGTATTTTCACGTACTAAGGCTCGGCTTAATTGAGTCCTCCACCTTAAATATTTTAAATAATTACCGCGGACGATATTTTAAACTACGAAATAAGACACACAGAAGTTTTAACTCTAAATATACATGCTTTTTTTGACGAATTTAAATTATGACTCCAAAAAAAGGGGAGGGGTTTCGCAATCTGGAAAATATTGCCCTGTACTTTCATTCGGAGAACAGTTGAAAGTTTCCACCCCTTAATGCTAATTTTCTATTTTGCACATTTCACCATATCTCGAGAATTTTTTAAGCGAATCAGAACAACTTGGCATACCATTCCAAAATTTATTTTTGAAAGATAATTTCTTACAGAAATAAATTTTTATAAACCATTAATTAATTTATATTATTTTAATTAATAATAGACGAAAATAGTTTAATTATATAATTTTATATATAATTTTGAGTGTACATACGACTACCAATGTTCAAAAATGTAACGTTGCAATTTTGACCCGATCCAGAAGAAAAGGGAACTCTTTGATCAAATATTTCGAGAAATTTGTATTGATTTACCACAGTAAGCCTGATGGCAAGGGACTGATAGCTTTAACCCATTATCCGTCAGCTACTGATTACATTTTACGTCATTGTGGTCGTCATTTAGGACACTGTGGTCGTCATTTAGGACACTGTGGTCGGTGCAAGCCTGGTACAGAATATTCGTATCGACCAGCCATCGCTGGGATTCGTGCCTGGAAACACTTCTATATCTCTCTGTAAACAATCTTTCCTTTAGCAGCAAATGTCTTAGACTATTTTACATGACATAATTGTTGGCACAATTTTAAAGATCATTGTTGAAGTTTTAGAATTAGTGACATTTTTACCCATGCAAAGTTTGCACCGACCAAATTGAGTGTGAAAAGTTAAATGTTTCTTTCTTTTTTTCAATATCTCTTCAATTAAAAAGCATTCTAATATAAATATTGGAGCATTCAATATTTATGTTAGAATTCCAATATAAATATCGTGCCTGGAAACACTTCTATATCTCTCTGTAAACAATCTTTCCTTTAGCAGCAAATGTCTTAGACGATTTTACATGACATAATTGATGGCACAATTTTAAAGATCATTGTTGAAGTTTTAGAAATAGTGACATTTTTACCCATGCAAAGTTTGCATCGACCAAATTGAGCGTGAAAAGTTAAATGTTTCTATCTTTTTTTCAATATCACTTCAAGTAAAAAAGCATTCTGATATAAATATTGCAATCCTATAGAATTATTTCAAAATTACTGATAATAAAACCAAAACTTAGTTATTAATTTTCTCTCCTCTTTTGGTCGTTCCAAGTTTTGTATGGGTAAAAATGACACCATTTCTAGAAGCTTCAAGAATGATCCTTTAAACTGTGCCAACAATTTTACCATGTAAAATTTTTCAAAACATTTGCAGCTCAATGAAAAAATGTCCATATAGAGTTAGAAGTGTTTCCATAATTTTTTCCAACCACTGTATTTTATATAATTGTGTATTTTCTATATTTTACTTTTATTTTGAATGAACACTTTACCTAATGAAAATACCTTTATAATTTAATTTATAATCTTTTTTTTATTCTGAAACTTTTTTTAAGAATAATAAGTTGTTAATATAATCACCTTGGAGTACAATTCTTTGACGTTTGGCACCAATTATTTTGTTGTGAACATACAAGTTGTCTTCAAAATCTCTCATAAGCTCAACTGTGTCTGGTTCTTCTGAGGCCGAAACGACAGACTGATATAAAAATAATACACAAAATTTCATTATGTAACGTATTAGAAAAATTAACAATAAAGAAAGGCAAGCATACATAACATTTCCTCTGTTTTTTCCCCACGAAAACGAAGTTATTCATTACTTATAATTTCTACTTTAAACGTTGTCAACTAACATTGTAAAGTACTTAATTATAAATTGGTCATTGCTTAAATAAATTCTACCGAAAGTTCTAAATAGTGTTCCGTAAATAACAGACAATTCCAAAAATATTCAATTAAATTACAATTTAATAAAAAAAAATGTAATGTGATGAGCATTAATGCGTTTGAAGTAAATCCTATAAAATAACAGCTACAACAAAATGTATTAATTAACATTCAAAACATGAAGCGAAAAAATTAGCAAATTATAAGAGCCCTCAGCGGCCAAAATGCAGAAACATTAAAATATACCCTAATAGAGGAAAAACCAACCCCAACCTAACGAGCCGTCTTCTATTCATCTACTCTTTCTTAATTCTTTAATTAGGTTCGTGTCGCCCTCTAGCAGTGAGCCAATCCCTACAATGTGCTGTTAAAGAGAAACGAAAGGAGTAAGAAATGTACGGGAATTTTATTATTCCCAAATTTGAAAATCTCTCACAAAGTTCACCTACGGATGGTTCCGTTATTTGAAAAATTTATATATTGATATTTTCTGTTACATTTCAAACCATTTCAACTTAATATATGTGTGTGGGCATATGTTAATAGCATCACACGTCATATTGCTCAGTGTGTAATTGCATCACACTCAGACTGAATAACACGCGCCGAAAAGCAAGTTTTAATTAAAATATGGTTAAATAGTTTTTCTTAATAAGCAGCACTCTCTGTCGGCATATTTAATCACTAATTTTAAAATAGGGTCGAGATAAATCATCTGGTTTCCTAAGCAGAACGAGGCAAATCTTAAATTTCTAGTGCCTAACTCTTTTTAGTTTACACGGAAATTTTAAACCGTCAGTCATTTTGGGGTAGGTACTTGAACTTATACACATACACAGTGTCAATTCTTAATTAATTGCTCGTATTTATAAATGTAATAATTATAAAATTCACAAATTTGAAAGCCTACCTCTCCAAGTCCATAGTTTGCGGTGATGGTCATCTTAGTTGGATTTCCAGTGAGGGGATCACAAGTGAATAATACACCAGCCACGTCAGAGGGTACCATCTTCTGTATAACGACTGCCATTGGTGAATTTATTATCTGACCATTCTGCCTAAAAATGAAATTTTATTAAACAATAATATTTTTTTCATTGCAGACGAAAGGTTTAGAGCAACACTATTTGAAATTTCCCTGAAGAATTGATTAAATAAAAAGTTTTAACTATTTTTTTTAACCATAATATACCAAAGCAGCAAATAACCATGAAAAAGATTGTGTTCAAACTACAGTGAGAAAAAAACCGCTTATTGACTGTATTCACCTATAACGGTTAAACAAACAGAATTTTACCATGGCAACTGAGCCCTACTTTTAAAGCCACATAGTTCCTTGAAGCTAGGCCCATATTATAGCCTAGAGAGCTAATCTGTCAATCTCATGACCAGCTGAACGGAGTTTGAATCTCAGCATAACATTATTTCTTCCATTCCTGCAACACATAAATAGCTACCAGTGTGTTGCCCTTCCTAATTGGTGACCCTGAGCTATTAGAATACAATACTCTCAGTCACGCATGGCACCATAAAGCTGCTTAACACCAAAAGTACAACATTTCCCCTCGTTTATGTTAGATAGTCCCAAAAGATGAACTAATTAAGCCATATTCCTCGGTTTAATTCCAATGAGTTCAGGCTTTTTATTAGGTTCACTACATAACGAAAAACCTAACTCCAATGTCCAGTTAATTTTCATTTTCACGGTATTGGAACCATGCTAGTTGAAAATGGTTAAAAAATGCATAGTTTTGTAGTCATAGTTTTTAAACCATACAAGTTGCAAAACGGTTTTAAAACTGTGAAGGTAAAAAAAAATTCTAAACCGTAAATTTTAAGGTAAATTGGATGGACCAAAGCAGCTGATTATTTTTCCGTAATTTTAGAATTTAAATTCTAACAGTGAAAGAAAAAAATCACCTATCATTTCGAGCAAGAAAAACAGCGAATGGTGGAGACTATATTATTATTTAAGGATACATAAGACTCAGATGACTTTATAGACTGTTACAAAGATATAAAATTAACACAACTCCTCATCAGAAGCTTTTATAAATAGAAGAGGATAAAATGAATATAAAGTCAATGCGTTATTGAGAAAATATACTGATTAAAAAACGCATAACTGCTGTATAAGTATTTACTGTGAAAAAGTTCATTTTTCGGATAATAAAGAACAGAAATTCATTTTTTAGACATAACTGTAAACTTTTTCTTTAATAAATCTTATTTCTGCTTTGCAACCATCGTTGAGCATTTGACCCAATTTTGGGTTTACGACTACTAATGTTCAACTCCGTAGCCTTGTAATTCTGAACCCAATCCAGAAGACAAGGGAACTCCTGGATCAAGTATTGGGAGAAATTTTGCCTTCGTGAAAGCCTTTTTAATGAATCTAACCCGCATTTGCATTATATGGAGAGGAAAACAACGAGGGACTCTAACAAATGATCCGTCTATCACTAAGGATATTTTAGCGTCAGCACTGTGGTCGGTGAGAGCTGGGTGCGAGATTCGTATCGACAAGTCATCGCTGGGATTCGAAACCAGTTCACCTCATTTGGAAGGCAAACGCTCTATCCCCTGAGCCACCACGATTCTCTTCAGCAAATTGTGTATATTACGTAAAGTAATTATTACAAACAAAATCGTACTTACTTTTTGTATTGAGTTGCAATGTGGCTAAATTGAGATGCCCAACATTTCTTCACGGCAGTGAGAATCTATAAAATTAGTTAAAAACGTTAAAAATTTCAAACATGCTTTTTTTCGTACAGCAGCAGAAATAAATAGTTATACAGCACCATGAGAATTTTTCTTATAATAGTGATTAATATATAACACAGGGGAAAAAATTTTTCTTTTGTTTCATGTTATATCTGTCTTCTGTTAGATCTTAAATACAATCATATCCTAATTTCATATCTGCAATCGGATTACAGTTTTACCTACAGTTTTTTTTAAACTTGTAAATTTAGATGAATAATAAACTAAAAAAATCTGTTACGTTAGGAGCAAAACTAATTTCAGATCTGTAATCCCCACAAACTAATTAGGCAAGATCAAATATTTTTATCAAAAAAAAATTGTTTTTCAGGGTAATCATCAATTCGCAAAATAATGAAACAACACAAAGAATCGAAATCGGTAAAATGCCTTTTTTATTTCAAGTAAATTCCAATACTAAAAAATTCCTGGTATTTATTTTAAAAGTTAAACTGTAATTTACTTTTAATATTAATTATTTTCGGTGGTTGATGAGTCCAGAAAGCTTATATAGGATAAAACAGGCTCTTTATTCCTCCAAATAAATAATGGATTAATTTTGATTCTTCACGGATAGTGGCCCTATACCACACTAATTTGAAATTATCCATTGCGCTTTACCCAGATGAAATCAAAAGTTCCTAGAAGAGAGAAGGCCTCAGTACGGATCAATTTCGTAGTTCGACGTAACTAATATAAATTGCACAAAGTAGAAAAAATACGAAAAATGTCACAACGTTAGGACTACTAAAGATCGATTCTCGTTTATGGTAACCCCTGCGGAGGCTTTCTCTCCTCTAGGAGGTTTTGATCAAATTCTGCTACTTTTTTATAAAGTAGGGCAGGAATAACTGTAGTTTAAGTTAGAGTTCATATACCAGGATGTGTTTTTGAGAGATGGAGCATACGGGCACAGTCTGTCATTCGCTGAGGGCCAAAGTTTATCGAAAAGAAACTGAACAAAAATTTATCAGTGTTGTTAACATTAGAGTGCATTCATAAGGTCTGTTTACTCAATTAAATCTGGAAATTATAGATGTGCCTATATCTCTTTTCTTTTGCCTCAAAAATTAAACATAATTATTCAAAGTATTTATTGCAAGAAAAATTGGAGTTGAAAGTAGTTATATTTTGTGAAATCGTTAGCAAAAACTATTACAGCTGTATTTGAGACTTTCATTAAGTTATTTAAGTTAAACATTTTAAAAAGAAATCTGTCCTTGTCTCCTTGCTAACAATATATTACAGTCAAAACGTTTCGCGAACGATTCCAAGAATAAAGATACATTTTTATACTGAACTAGCTGAATACCCGTTTTTCATTCGGGGTGGAAAAAAGGTAAACAATAAATAAATCATGCATAAAACTGAAAGAGAATAATATAATTAATTACATTTTTTAAAAATTTATTATTCGCCCATGCCAGTGACCTTACGTTAATAAATTAAGCAAAACGCGTTTCTAGTAGTTCATCCTATCATAATAAAGATTAATTGTATACAGTATTATTTGAAAATGCTATTTTTCTCGACTAGCTAATAATAGGAAAATTTTCCATGGTTAAGATATTTCTTCCGGGACTTATTCCTTCCAAGAGACCCCTAAAAAAATGCATTAAAGCATTGATGTTGATAATTTTATTCTGCTTAGAATAATGTTGCCAAATTGATCTTTTTTTAAATTAATAACTTTTAAAATACTTCAGTTATTTGTCTGCTCTAAACTCCAGATAATTCTTTACAGCGAAATGACATTTATGAACTTTTATAGCTTTGTTTCAAGTGCTAAGACACTTTAACTGTAGTTTTTTTAATTAATTTTCCTTGGCGAAAAGTCTTCGAAAAACATTGTTATTAAAGCAAGATTTGAGGAATTTTTCGCCAAACGTAGCAACATATTCCGATATCATAACTTTCACATCTTTAAATTGCAATTTTCTAGATTCTTGTCCTAACTCTGCTAACATAAAGTAATTCTAACTAAATGAACGAGGAATGTCAGTTTTGATTGCTAAATAATTATGGCATCCCATGAATTTTTGCATCTTCCATACGCATGCACCTGCTTTTACTCAAACAAAACTGATAAAACTAGTACAAAACTCTTCAATATATTAAATCCACTTACATCGTCTAAACCTGCAACCCCCAAGTATGTTTCCATTTGACCAGCTGCAGACATTTGTTCAGTATCTTCACCTGTGAAATAATATTTTATTATTTGATTTGTGCTTGTGAAGCAATGTGTAGTTAAAAGTAATTCAATTCTTATTAAGTGTAATATTTTGTTACTCAATTCAATTTTGAAAATACTTTTTTGTTTCTAAGCATAAGCAACAGTTATAGTTTATTTTTTCTAATAAAATCATTTTGTCATTTATTAATTGATTCAATAAAAACTATGTATCTGACCTGTTGCTGAAGATCTCACTGCAAATTGAATAACACCTTTCTCGGAGAAATGCTTTTGAAGCATGCTTTCAATTGCTTTCATGATTTCATTTGAGAGTTCCGATTTTATAATTTCATCCATAACCCTAAAAATATTAATGAAATGAAATGTGAAAAATATAAATGAAAAATATATATGAAAATAATAATACTTATTAATTATACATATTAATTGTAATATGTGTAATAATACATATTAATTGTCTAATAAAATAATAATTCGACAATTTTGCAATTTTAAAAACAAATTACCTTTGGCATGATTCTTTAATATCACCAGGAACATTTCCGCTAGAGGTTTAGAAATATATAAATACATGAGTACACTAATAATAAAATTCATGAAATCTTATTTTAGTAATTTCAATGGTCACAGCGTCTTATCAAAATTAAAATAGTTGAGGGAAAACTTAATTTTTCGCTTATTTTAGATTAGACAATTTGTATAAACTATTGCGACATTTTAACAGTTTAAATAATCGTTCATGTTAACAATTCAAGTAGTTCTAAAAACGATTAACAAGATCTTATTTAAAAATAGAATATAGAAAATAAAATAGAAATTTTGAAGACTAAGAATTAAGTTAGCTTTAAATTAAACTAAAACTTGTGATTGCTTGTTTTGTAAAGTAATTACCAGGTCAAACATTTTTATTAAGACGCTGCAATTTCCGTAATATCGAAAATACCTGGCATGAATGCCAATTTTTATCGGTGCTTGACGGATTACCAAATCCTTTTTTGCTTTTATTAACCAAAAACTGGGTACCTGGGCACTTACCAAATCCTCTAATTTGATTTTTGTTCTTAAAGACTTTTTTTTAATTATTTAAGTGGTAGTAAAATGTATACATTAATATTTAACCTTTGTCGGGCCACAGAGGCAAACAAATTATTAGTCAGGAAGTGGTATGTGAAAATTCTGTGTGAGAACCAATGTGTGTATGAACAATTGAAATAATTTTTCCTTAAGCTTAAAAACTAATAACTAAGCTAATTTTGATTCAAATGCATTATTTCAAATCAAAATTGCATTTAACAATCGTTATTTTTCTCAATTTTCTTTTAGGCAGGTTTCTAGATAGTGTGTCTCCTGTATTAGAAAATAAGCTTTCACGTATTTCAAGTTCCTGTTTGTAGTTCATTTTGAAATGATATTTAAGCTCTGATTTTGTTTGGTTCTGATATTTAGCTTAAAAGATTCTCTGATCCAAGTCTTGAAAAGCAATTAATTACTTTATTAAATATCAAGAACACATCTGGCTTGAAAAACCAATGCGATTGAAATTGCTTATAATATTTAGTATACGATCATTCGCGGCATATTCTAAAAAAATATTTACTTATTTCCGAAAAAAATATAAGTTTTATATATTATACAAATAATACACTAAACTTATATTTCTAAAAATTATATATTATATTATTAGTATAGATGGATTATAAAATTAAGATATATACATATTATATTAAAAAATATATGAAGAGCTCCAATTTATAATATCCATAAAGAAGCAGACAGGATTTCATTTGTAACTGCAGAACATTTGAAATTGCTTACTATAGAACATTTTCAAGATTCTTTATCTCCTTAAGTACATCTTTAGTTATGAACTTTAGGTAAGCTGCTGTGGTCACCACCATACCGTTAGGAACAATAAACTGAAAAAGAAAGGTTTTGAAATTTTTTAACACATTTTTTGAAATAAAACTTCCGCATTTCAGATTAAAAAAATTTATATTTGTACTATGAAGCTAAAAGCTTACACTTGATAGCAGTGATGCGGTGCCTAATATGTGATATATACCTAATATGCGGCACCCCCTCCCCTTCTATTTAACGAAAGGAAATGGTAAGCTCAAACAAAAACAATTTAGAGCATGAAGCATGAAGAGAGGCAGCGAGAAAACAGAAGCCTTCGAATGGCTGTAGTGAAAGGTGTTGCAAAAATTTACCTTTATAGAGTATTTAAGTTTTTGAAGTGTAGTAAACCTAGCGAAAATTTTACCTTGGCCCCATTTGGGCTCAAAATTGATTTAATAAGGGTCCTATAAGATCATGCACCAAGGCAGTCGAATCTAATCACCATGCTCTAATAATTTATTGGCCCTGCAATCGCGGCATATTTACCAATGATATCCAAGCATCTATTTTACGATTTATCAAGTCAATTATTATCTTTTCTATTTGTTTAGATATTATTTTTTTCCGCTTTCATCTAAATAATTCATGATTAAAACAATTTCAAAATAAAGTGACACACGATGGAGAGGTAAAAAGCCTCGAGCAACCGCATGACTATGATTATGTTTAGATATTGTTGAGACCATGATCAAGAGCATATGCATTTTCTAAGCTCAAACAGCTTATAGAAATTTATCATTCAGTTTATATGCATAGCAGCTTTATTGAGTAGTTAATTGCAGTTGAGATGCTGCTATCATATTTGCGTAGTTACTAAACATTTGCTCAGAATTGATTTATTTATTTTTTTTTTGGCGTACGGTACATTAGATAGAATCATAATAAGTGTTATAATTTAATTTTAAATTATAAAAAAATGGCTCAAATTGGGAGTTTTTTTTATAAATTAATTGCGGTTAAGTTTTGATGGCAAAGATAATTATATAATGCCAGCAAATTAAAGATTCCCGTAAATTGGTCAATATTCAGAAAACTAATTTTTTTTTCCTTGACTAAGATCGCGGCACGAAAAAGATGTAAAGATCTCCGTACATATCATCACTAAACATTTGAAATTGACTATCAATTGAATTGAATTCAAAATCAAATTTTAGTTTTTTAAAGAAATGTTTCCCTACAGTTTGAAATTCCTTGCTCAGTTCCGTGAGCTTGCCAAGAGAGGAACCCTTTCCACCAGTCATGGATGATTCTTGGCATATTTTTTCAGCAAAATGCACGACCAATGGATTATCTGAAACAAATGTCACAGTTGATCCAAATAATGTAATAGTAATATTATATATTATAAGAAATTGCTTTTACAATATACACTGCTTGCTCAAAACAATTAAAGGATGTTGAGGTTGTGGGTTGATCTTGCACGTGGAGAATTGTTTGAATGATTGATACATTATCAAGAGACTTAGTAGGCTATATGAGATAAAAATGAAATTTGTTTGGCAGAAAAAAATGCGTTTTATTAAGCATTTGAGTTCAAAAAGGAAAAAATTCAGCATATGAGAAAACAAATAAAAAAAAGTTGTTTTTCTTAAAAGAAAATCGTTTTTGGTAGAGGGCATGGTTTCCCCGAACGGCTGGCGACGTTGAACATCTTTGAGGCATCGAGTCAATGTGGTTATTAATAAGGGGCTGGGGTATTCTGTCCTACTCCTTCAGAAGAAATCTTTCCAATTCTTGCAGAGCTTGCGGGGATGGAAGCCGTCCAGAAATTTGTCTGCTTAGAATGTCCCAAACAAGATCTATTATGTTCATGTCCGGAGAACGAACACGCTGGTCCACCTATTCGTATGATTCCTTCCTCCAAAAAGAAATCATTCACCAAGTTAGCACGATGTGTCCTAAAACTACCGTCCATTAACATGAAATCATCTCCAATTGCTGCAGCGTAAGGGACTATAACAGGTCTCAGGATCTTATCCCTATATTAGTGACCCGTCAGAGCTCCATTGCGAATGATATGGAGATCGGTGCTCCCATTAATGAAGATGCCAGCATAGACCATCACTCCCCCACCTCTAAATCTTACACTTTCATGCACGTACGCAAAACCATTAGCGCTGAATAATGGTCTCCATTGGGTGTTGTTGCACGTCAACGCCCTTGCCTTGATCAGCGGCCTACATTTCCAGTCTCCAAAAAACGGTTCCAGATCCTGAAAACTACACTTTGAGAAACTCCAATGGCTTCTGCAAGTTCGGCTTGAGTTTGGCCCCTTTCTAATTGGCCAACAACTCTCCCAGCTCCTGATTGGGTTTATAGACTTCGATGAGACACAAAATTCATCGAAACTACACGCTTACTGAATGTCACTCATTATTTTCCACTTTATCTTACATTAAGTTGAAAGCCAAATCAAATTCGTTGCCACTAAAACGTCGTCGACGACGTTAAACTCAAATTTGCATACTGCGAAGTTTGAAAAATTTATATTCGTGACTCTCTTCTTACATTTTATGCACACAAAAAACTTGCTTATACAGCTATTTTATACACGACGTATAATATTCTTTAATTGTTTTGAGCAGTGTATGTTATTAAAGCATTCGTTAAGTAACACACATTCTTAAAATCTGCATTATTAATACGTAACGAGGTTGAGCAAAATTATGGTAACGCTTTTATACTAACTCAGTGTCAACAATCTTTCTTTTAGTAGCAAATGTTTTGAAAGATATTATAGGGAACAACTGCTGGCACAATTTGAAAGATCATGATTGAATCTTTTAGAAATGGTATCTTCCTTACCCATGCAAAAGTTGCATCGACAAAATGATCGTAGGCAATAAAAGCTTATTTCCTTTTTTAATAGCGCTATAACCATAAAAGCATTCTAATATAAATATTGCAATCTTATAGCACGATTTAAAAATTGCTGATAGCAAAACTAAAAAGTAGTGCCATTATCTCCCTCTCCTCGTTGAGTTGAGGCACATTTTGGGTGGGTGAAAATGACATCATTTAGAAAAACTTCAAGCATAATCTTTCAAGCTGTACCAACAGTTTGATGAAATGAAAGATCATGATGGAGACTTTTAGAAATTGTGTCATTTTTACCCATGCAAAATTTCCATTGACCAAAATGAGTGTTAGAAACTAAAATCTTCTTTGCTTATTTAATACCACTATAATTGAAAACGCATTTGATTATAAATATCGCAATCGCTATATAATTATTAAATATAGTTGTAGAATTATTCAAAAATTGTTGGCATTAAAACATGATGGACGTTAATAATTTCCTCTCCTCATTTTGGTTCATCTGAACTTTGCATGGGTAAATCAGACACCATCAGTTTTACCATGTANTGCAAGATCAACCCACAACCTCAATATCCTTTAATTGTTTTGAGCAGTGTATATTATTAAAGCATTCGTGAAATAATACACATTATTAATACGTAACGTGATTGAGCAAAATTATGGTAACACTTTTATACTAACTCAACGTCAACAATCTTCAACAAATGTTTTGAAAGATGTTATAGGGAAAAACTGTTGGCGCAATTTGAAAGATCATCATTGAATCTTTTAGAAATGGCATTTGCTTTACCCATACAAAAGTTTCGACAAAATGATCTAAGACAATAAAAGCTTATTTCCTTTTTTAATAGCGCTATAATTATTAAAGCATTCTAATATAAATATTGCAATCTT
The DNA here is from genome assembly GCF_043381705.1 of Parasteatoda tepidariorum. NCBI lineage: Eukaryota > Metazoa > Arthropoda > Arachnida > Araneae > Theridiidae > Parasteatoda > Parasteatoda tepidariorum. Next base: position 69,816,479 of record NC_092208.1, read on the forward strand.
ATAGCACGATTTAAAAATTGCTGATAGCAAAACTAAAAAGTAGCGCCATTATCTCCCTCTCCTCGTTGAGGCACATTTTGGGTGGGTAAAAATGACATCATTTAGTAAAATTTCAAGCATAATCTTTCAAGCTGTTCCAGCAGTTTTGTCATGTAAAATCTTTTAGTACAGAATTCGTTCTAAATATATTTTTGTCCAAACACTATATTTTCTCCGAAAAACGATATTCATGAAAACTGTTTGTAACAAAAATCTAAGCAACAAAACTTAGTTTTACGTACATACGTAAAAAATATAATAATAGATGCAGTACGACTTGATGATTTCAACTGAGTGAAAACTTTGCTTGAAGTCGGTTCTGGAAGTGGTGGTCAGAGCAGGTCAAAACTGTTGGCTCAATATGAAAGATCATGATTGAGACTTTTAGAAATGTTGTCATTTTTATCCATGCAAAATTTTCATTGACCAAAATGAGTGTTTGAAACTAAAATCTTCTTTGCTTATTTAATACCATTATAATTGAAAACGCATTTGATTATAAATATCGCAATCGCTATATAATTATTAAATATAGCTGTGGAATTATTTAAAAATTGCTGGCATTAAAATATTTTTGACCAACCTCTCTCTGAATTTAAGGAAAAATACAAATATGTATGAAGAAATTCAATCCAAATTGTGCTTTTAATGCATAAATTAATAAAATGCAAAATTTAAGCTGTTCATATATTTACCTTCAGGCGTTGTGTCGATAGAATTGGTCGGCATGACTCTGTTTAGGGGGTTTGTGATAATTCTATAAAGATAAACATCGAAATTATGGTACCACAGAATAAAAATTCTATACGACTTAGTATATATCAAGGCATTTATAATGTATAAGTTAGTATCAGCTTAAATGACTGATATGAACATTTATAAGAAATTCATTTAAAAAAATCCATGAATTCGGAAAGACACAGCACAAAAAATAATTATTAGCATGTAATAATTTAAACCTAGTTATTAAATGCATATTAGACTGGAACAGGGCTGTTTCTGTACTAGAATTAGCTTCTTTATTTTAATATTTTACTTGGGCTTCTTGGTATTACTCACCCGCTAAGTTTTACCCCAGCACATTTGTAAGAGTTCAAGTTGAATTCTGCGCAGTCAATTGTTACTCGCCCATGCCATCCTTTTTTACTTTCAAAATGTGCTTTTTTTCCTGTCAAACTTCCTTCCACATTATATGTCTTTCCTGAAAAACGAAGCTGTTAAGTAAGTTAAAATGGTTTCCTCAGTTTTTTTTTCGAAAATAAGAAAAAGAAACTTGTTTAGTTTATTCATGCAACAAATTCATATAAAAATTATTTAAGTATACAGAATGACAAAAAAATCCTTAAAACAAATTACAAAGCCCTCAGAATAACTTTGATCAGTTGATGATATATTCAAGAACTTCATGATTCTTAAACCTATTTAAATTTTGATAATTCGTTCATGTTGTCCATTAATGGAATCAACATAAAAAGCGTGATTCCTCTGAAAAACAAAACAAGGAAATTTCAAGTCAGAGATGACACCATCTTATGATCACGGGTATTTTATTCATGATTGATTTATTTGTGATGCTCATTATTTACTTTTAAAAAAAACTAAATCAGCAAAAATATCCATTCGACCTCTTTCTGAAACACCATCACAAGGGCTTTTCAAATAATATTTTTCATTTTCTTAGTTCCCTTACCCATTATCTAGTAATCCAGTAAGAGTTTGACAATTAATAAGAATTGCTTGTTAATTTAGTAAGGAACTTAAACAAATACACTGTTTCTGTTGAAAAAATTGGATTTTCAAGAAAAGTTCATGATTTTCATATCTCATTTAAATAAATTGAATAATTTGGTGTTGCCCATTAATTGAGAAAAAAGAGCGTTTTTTTCTGAATAATTGTAACATATAGTTTAGAAACACTAAATTGTAACCTCAAGATCTCAAGCTTGAAAGTAAGATCGAAAACAGAAGACATTGGTTGTAAAACCTTTTCAATTATAGTTTTCGTGAGGAGTAAAATAAGCTTTTACTTAAAGGGTAAGAATTCATCCTACAGGTAAGCAGAACTGCCAACTCTTCCAGGATTTCCGGGAAGATTTCATTTTCATAAATAAAGTGGTAGCGAAACTCATGTTATTCCATTAAACGTTTTGAATTAAAGTAGTAACTATAAATTTAGTTTGTCCACCACTACATATAAGTAAGTACAGCTAATATATAAAAGCATACTAATTATTGCTATAGCAAATTTCAACTAGGTCAAAATATTTTTTTAGTATGATTGATTTTCGGAAATTGTATTACAAACACTTGGAAAATTCAATCTCGGAAAGAATGAAAGTTGGCAGGTATGTACATGTTATAGCAATCTTGGTTAGCATGGATGTTTGACTCCTGACGTATATAAGATAGAATAAAATGATATTTTTACCAGCTTTCAAGCTTTTTCGTCTTAATATATGTAAACTTTCACCCTTGTTGGTTCTTAGAGACCATTCCGGAAATGTTAGTGCAGCTCATAAATTTTCTTTCAAAATCAAGTAGCATTCTGTTTTTGTAGCGAACCCCCAACAAATCTTAAGGAGATTAATTCTCTGTCAAATCCGCTGAGTCCTGACAAAGTGCTCGTTTTATGTTTTAACTACTAAACTTTCGATAAATGTGATATTTAGGGATCATTCATGATCTATTAGTTAGTTTTACCCCATTACTTTTATTTAAGAAACCAATGATGCAAACACGTTGCTTACTTCTCTAACAACAGAAGATTTTCAAACAGCAAAATGTCATTTTAATAATTTGCAGAATTGAAGATGTGTTGATTTACTTGTGATGGCCAATAACTTATAAATTAAGTACGTCATAAAAACGTAATTTTTTCTGCGAAAACATCACAAAGAGTTTTCAGCCACTAAGTTGTTTAAAACAATAAAGAACACCAATGAAATAAAGTAATCTGTTTCCTTGATAACAAATCTTATACCTTCATTGATAAACTTTGCTTTAATGTTACTTTCCATCTCACCATCATCTGTGGAGTTTTCTGCAGCAATGTGAATGTCATCAGCGGCAGACATTGCGCCAGTAGGCCTTACGAAGAAACCAAATTTCAGACTAAAATTATAAGCAAATTAAGAAAAATTAAATATTTGCCCTTGAAAATTCATCATGGTAAGAAAAATTATTAAATGACTATGGAAAAAATTTTAATTTAATATTATTGACTTTTCTAAAATAAGTTTTCAATTCAGATTCATTTATCGTTTTGTAAATTAATTCAGTGTAAAATTCTGAACCTTAGTACTAAAGGGATTGAAAATTCCTTCCTAAAATTTAATGTCTACAGTTAAATGAATAAATAAATTAGTTATGAAATTAATGCAAAATAAGTTAATATTAAATAATACATACTCTTTGACAACGTTTTCTATTGACACATCAGAAATATGAACAAAACTTCCAGTCTGAAAATTTTAAAGAATGTCATTACTTTCTTTTATGATATATACATATCACAAAAGATATATATATATTNACAAGGTTTACTCAGGTTTTAAATATATATATATCTTTTGTGATATGTATATATACATATATATATACAACAAGCCTGCGGTCTGACACATAAATGTTACCACTTCACTAACAGAACCTTTTAATTACTAGATAGAAGCAATTTTCAAACAATAATTTTCAACATTTCATGACATTCTGATTATTATTTTTAGAGGTTACAAGTTGTTTCAGTGAGCGCAGTTTTGAAATCTATTGATAAAATAAATTTTGTGTATTGATTAAGTATTGTTTTTTGATGGAGAAATTTACTGATAATGTACTAAAAAATACTCTGGCTGGATACTAAAATGCATTTTCCTGCTACCGAGTCACCATTTATGGCGACTCGGTACCAGGGAAATCAGTTATTATTGACTGATATGCTCAATTTAAAGGTACTCGTAAAGGCACTGGTGATGTTGAACACTCTGGTCGTCCAAAATCAGCTGTTGTCCCAGAAGAATTTGAAAAAGTTCATAAAATAGTTTTGAAAGAGTGCAATGAGAAGCTGCGTGAGATTGCTGACACCTTAAAGAAATCGGAAGATTGTTTGTCTACAATTTTTATGAAAATTTGAGCGTGCTCAAGTTGTTTTCGAAATGGGTACTTCACTTACTCACACCAGACCAAAAAAGAACAACATGTCGATAATTCAGAACACTGTTTGGAACTGTTAACGAGAGATAAAAAGATTTTTTTTCCTCGATATGTGACGATGGAATAAAACACGGATCCACTACTTCACTCCTGAATCAAAAAGATCTTCAGCAAAATGGGCAACAGCCGGCGAATGCTGACCGAAATGTCCAAAACCTCAGCTGGCATGGTTATGGCATTCATATTTTGGGACGCGCACGATATTTTGCTCATCGACAATCTTGAAAAAGATAAAACTATCAACAACGAATAATTATATGGCATTATTAGATGGACTAAGTGAGAAAATCAAGAAAAAGCGGTCTCCCATGCAACGAAGAGGTTCTGTTTCACGAAGACAACGCCCCTGATCATAAGTATGTGAAAACGTTGGTTAAATTGAGTGAATTAGGCTTCAAATGACTTTCCCACCCTTCTTACTCTCCAGATATGGCCCCTAGCGACTACTGGCACATTGCAGACTTCAAAAAGATACTCCAGGGATAACAATTCCGCTAAAATAACGAAGTTATCGCTAAAGTTGAGGCCTATTTTGAGAGCAAAGACAAATCGTTCTACAAAAAAGACGTCGAAAAGTTAGAGGGGCGTTGGAATAAGTGTATCCCTCTTGATGTTGATGATTGAAGTCAAATTTCAATTTTTTCTCTTAACTATACCGGAGACTTACTGAGTAACATGCATATATAATTGAATAAACTTATCCTGACCAGTGTCCTCAAAAAACAATTAAAAAAGGGTAGAGAAATTTCTAAAAGAACCCTCTAAACTCACCTCTTTACCTTTCCAATTATTTAATCTGCTAGAAAATCCCTGAAGGAGATTTTTTTCTCAGAATATTAATTTAAAAAAGTAGCATAGTAAGTTTTCCGACATTCGTTTCGAGATTTTACTACTAGTTTTTTTTTCTAAGAACGCTGGTCACTTCTGATTAAAAACAATGAAATTTTACTTACTCTGAGTGTTTGTCCTAAAACATGCAAAAATTGCGCTCGTTTATCGAAAGAAGAATCACCTGAAAGAAAAATGAATAAATTTTTTACTCAATAATTTTACTGTGCAATGCTAAATTTATACTACAAGGTTTACTCAGGTTTTAAAAACTTTAAAAAGTAGTAAAAATACGAAGAATATATTACATCACTTAAAACCAGAGACTCGAACTATTCCAGGCTGTTGTGAATTATTTTTGTTTTTCAGTGGCATTGATCTGAAGGGGAATTTTGAGAAACAAATAGATTTAGAAAAAAAATAGATTGTCTGGTACCTTCAGAATTGATTAGCTTTTAACTTATGGACTGTATTTTTTTGTCAAATTTGTATTTTCGCTATTTTTATTTCCAAGGCTTATGACTATACTTGGTTACATATAAAAATGCTTATATTTTCTTACCCATGAACCTGATTCGCTCTCCATACAAATAAACTTCAGAAGCTTCTTCATTCTCCCCTAACGTCATTGTTCCAAAAATTACTCCGCATTGTGTATAGCAGTTAACAGCTCTATTGAACCTATTAGTATGAAAATGCATATTTATATAGATTGCTCTATATAAAAAATGTATGTAAATTGATAAGAGTACGTCGCAGCGTTAACGATCGTTAAATATTTGGAAGATAAAAAATCATTCTGATTTTAGATTCCGATGTATGTGTAATTAAGTAAAAATTTCAAATAATCAAGCAACGCTTACAAATCTTTATTGAATCAAGTCGTTCATTTAAAAGATCCTCCAAAACTTTTCTATTAATTTTGTTCAATTTTTATATTTTCACTTAGAATTACGCTTTCAAAATGATATAAAAATGTGCATACATTACAACCCAAATATTTCAGATTCGTATTTAAAAAAAATAATAAAAATCATAAATAATTATTAAAAATTATTTTTTGAACGGAATTATCTTTGAATAAACGAGTTTTATAATTGTGTTCAAATAAGATTATGATTCGCTAATTAAAATTCCTGATAATCAGGTAAAATGCGTAAAAGTGAAATTAAGATCAAGTTTTCGACTGACTTAACTATGAATCTATAGGAGCAACAGTTTCCGAATTTTTTGACTTAAAACCTCTTTTGCGATAATTAATTATTATATTAAGAGTTAGGCCTTTGATTCATTAAGATTGAGTCTAGGTTTAAAGAAAATCTGATCATAAGGCATTCAGAATGGTCACCTTATTTCTTTTTCTTTATTTACATAGCAGATAAGTTCTTAATCAGATATATGTAAGCTTCTCTGTCTAGTTATTTGCAATACAAGTACATCCGACCACAAATCTAGCTTTACTTTTCTCTACCAAATTTACAAAGATGAGAAAACATTGAGAAAAAAAATAAAACTCATTTAGAAAAAACAAATCCTATGACGGAAAAGTATGGAATAAATATTTTTAAAAAATACCTTTCTATGATCTTGCTGGAAAAAGTGAGACATAAAATATTGCGTGCAACTCATAAGAATCAAGTTGATATAATCTCAGTTAAAACTTTAATAGAAAACTGAATTTTCATCTGCTCTCCTTAAAAATGTTTTAAGAAATTCTTGCAATACTTCCTATAAAATGAAAGTAATACGTGAAAAATTGACTGAGACTATATCAACTCGATTCTTATGAGTTAAGTTATAAGTTAGTTAAGTTCGAAGTACACCTTATAAGTTAGTTGTTCTTATAAGCTAATTTTAGTTAAAATTTTAATAGAAAACTTAATTTTCATCTGCTTTCTTCAAAAATGTATGAAGAAATTTTTGTAATAATTTATACAAAATGATTTTTTTTTCAATGGCGGGCACTTGGGGTTTGTCCCATTGGCCACAGAAATGCCAGAACTGCTATTCTCTTCTCGTTACCCAGTGAGCACCTGTGGCGAAGCCATGGCGGTGGAGCAGCGTCGCCTACGTCACACAACCACAAACCCGTTTATAGGGCGGGTTACATTCTCACAAAGGAGAAAGGACATAGAACACAGAGAGAGCGAGAAACATCCATGCCCTGAGCAAGATTCGAACCATCGGCCAATGGCTCCGCAGTCAGACACGCTAACCACTCGGCCACCTGGTCGGCATATAAAATGAAATAATACTGAGAAATTGACTGAGACAATATCAACTCGATTCTTATAAGTTACACCTTATAAGTTAAGTTATAAGTTAGGTAAGTCATAATTACACCTTATAAGTTAGTTAAGTTATGAGTACACCTTATAAGTTAGTTAAGTTATAAGAACACCCTATAAAATAGTTGTTCTTATAAGTAATTTTTAGTTAATATTTTAACTGAAAACTGGATTTTCATCTGCTTTCTTTAAAAATGTTTTAAGAAATTCTTGCAATACTTCATATAAAATTAAAATAATACATGAAAAATTTACTGAGGCAATATCAACTCGATTCTTATAAGTTACACCCAATATTTTATATCTTACTTTTTCTTGCAGAATCATAAAAATTTTTGATTTTTTTGCTATTTATTTTTCTTAAATTACTTAATTCTTATTTAGCAGAGTCATACGTTAACCCTTAGGTGCAGAGGAGACACCTGTGTTCCTTTTGTGCACTTTTTTTCTGATGCTCTAATTACAAGTAAGGATATTTTGGGTATTTTTTAATTGTATACAACAGACTGCCACTGCGTAAAGACCCCGTGAATGCAACAGAGTATGATTTGATATTTACAATTCTAAAGGAGGTTTAAATCCTTTCCATTTTGCTCTCGCGAAACCATCTGCCAGTGCTCCAGCCTTTATATCTGTCGTGAAATCAAACACATCAGATGAGGCGACCCACCTAAAATTTGAAAACACAGTTATTAAATCACAAGAAATATCTATGTATTTTTCGTTTAATTAATCTAATTGTGACATCTGGATTGCGAGAAATATATTCTTAAAAAGCTAAAAAATGAGACCTGTATATTTATTATTAAGTCTACTGGTAAAAAACTGGTTTTCTTGGTCTACTGGTTTTCTTGGATGTAGATTTTAACACATTGCCGCAAATGACAGCTATAACGATTCTATTTTTGCAATATTTAGGTAAATGACGGCTATAGCTGTCCTCAGAATGTCTACCTCTACCATGTCAAACAGAAATCTTTATAAGCGAATCTGTCAATAATCATTTTTATTTTAAAAAAACTAATTCTTACTTCTTGATTTGTAGTTAGCTTAAAATTCCTTTTGAATCATTGAAATTAAAATGACGAACTTTACTGTACATTTTTACGTTAGTACAAATTTTACTAATGCATAGATTTGTTGATTATTCAGAAATACATTGGGGGGGGGAGAAATTTAGCAGTCAAACAATTGCTTTTTTGTTGTTTCTTTTTTTTTTTTTTTTTTTTTTTTTTTTTTTTNTTTTTTTTTTTTTTTTTTTTTTTTTTTTTTTTTTTTTTTTTTTTTTTTGGAAAGCGAAAAATAATGTCGTGATGAGCAAATGATGGTTACAGGGATCAAGAGTTTTTATGGAAAATTGTGACAAAATTTCAGAATTTTCACTTTTAAACGTACAACCTATTATCAATATCATATGATAGTCATAAACAATCAAAGAAAAAATGTGTTTTTCAGCAATATCATCAAATTTTGAGTGTGCGACAACGTATTAAAGGAAAATTTTTGCCCGCTTTCTATTTAACTGAGTTATGTGAACAGTGGTATATTAACTCTTTGGTAATAGCCGTTATTTTAACGTGGCACCCTATGTTACACAGGCGATATTAAAGTGGTTGAAAACTAACCACCTAAACAAGTGGAAATTTTCTCGATTGGCAACCACTTAATTTCCATTAAATTTTACCTCGCAGAATTTGTATTTCTATCGTCGAGTTTGAGTTACCGCAGTTTTGTAGTTATCGAAAACGTCTTATGGTAAGAAGAACAAGGAAACCATTTTACAAAATAAGTTTCGCTACCACTTTAATAATATTAGTGGAGCACTGGAAGTCATGTTTCTGCTTTAAATGTATCGGAATATTTAACACCGTAAGGTTTTTATCACATATACAAAAGATTACGATCAAATTTGTTAGAAAATCAAAATTTGCATCGACCAAAATGAGTAAAAGGAGTTAAAAAAAANCAAGAATCAAGTTGATATAATCTCAGTTAATATCAGTTAAAACTTTAATAGAAAACTGAATTTTCATCTGCTCTCTTTAAAAATGTTTTAAGAAATTCGTGCAATACTTTATATGAAATGAAAGTAATACGTGAAAAATTGACTGAGACTATATCAACTTGATTCTTATAAGTTAAGTTATAAGTTAGTTAAGTTAGAAGTACACCTTATAAGTTAGTTGTTCTTATAAGCTAATTTTAGTTAAAATTTTAATAGAAAACTTAATTTCCATCTGCTTTCTTCAAAAATGTATGAAGAAATTTTTGCAATAATTTATATAAAATGAATTTTTTTTTCAATGGCTGGCACTTGGGGTTTGTCCCATTGGCCACAGAAATGCCAGAACTGCTATTCTCTTCTCGTTACCCAGTGGGCACCTGTGGCGAAGCCACGACGGTGGAGCAACGTCGCCTATGTCACACAACCACAAACCCGGTGGGTTACATTCACACAAAGAATAAAAGACATAGAACACAGAGAGAGAAAGAAACATCCATGCCCTGAGCAGGATTCGAACCATCGGCCAATGGCTCTACAGTCAGACACGCTAACCACTCGGCCATCTGGTCGGCATATAACATGAAATAATACGTGAGAAGTTGACTGAGACAATATCAACTCGATTCTTATAACTTACACCTTATAAGTTAGGTAGGTTATAAGTACATCTTATAAGTTAGTTAAGTTATGAGTACACCTTATAAGTTAGTTAAGTTATAAGTGCACCTTATAAGATAGTTGTTCCTATAAGTAAATCTTAGTTAAAATTTTAACAGAAAACTAAATTTTCATCTGCTTTCTTTAAAATTGTTTTAAGAAATTCTTGCAATACTTTATATAAAATTAAAATAATACATGAAAAATTGACTGAGACAATATCAACTCGATTCTTGCAGAATCATAAAAAATTTTGATTTTTTTTGTTATTTATTTTTTTAAATTACTTAATTCTTATTTAGCAGAGTCATCCGTTGACCCTTAGGTGCAGAGGAGAAACCCGTGTTCCTTTTGTGCACTTTCTTTCTGATGCTCTAATTTCAAGTAAGGATATTTTTGGTATTTTTTAATTGTATACAACAGACTGCCACTGCGTGACAGATCCCGTGAATGTAACAGAGTATGATTTGATATTTACAATTCTAAAGGAGGTTTAAATCCTTTCCATTTTGCTCTCGCGAAACCTTCTGCCAGTGCTCCAGCCTTTATGTCTGTCGTGAAATCAAACACATCAGATGAGGCAGCCCACCTAAAATTTGAAAACACAGCTATTAAATCACAAAAAAATATCTATATATTTTTCTGTTAATTAATCTAATTGTGACATCTGGATTACGAGAAATATATTCTTAAAAAGCTAAAAAATGAGACCTGTATATTTATTATTAAGTCTACTGATAAAAAAAAAATTTTCTTGGATGTAGATTTTAACACATTGCTGCAAATGACAGCTGTAACGATTCTATTTTTGCGATAGTTAGGTAAATGACGGCTATAGCTGTCCTCAGAATGTTTACCATGTCAAACAGAAATCTTTATAAGCGAATCTGTCAATAATCATTTTTATTTTTAAAAAAAAACTAATTCTTATTTCTTGATATTATATGATTTGTAGTTAGCTTGAAATTCCTTCTGAATCATTAAAATTAAAATGACAAACTTTTACCGTACATTTTTACGTTAGTACAAATTTTACTAATGCATAGATTTGTTGATTATTCAGAAATACATCGGGGGGGGGGGATTTAACAGTCAAACAATTGCTTTTTTGTTGTTGTTTCTTTGGAAAGCGAAAAATAATGTCGTGATGAGCAAATGATGGCTACAGGGATTAAGAGTTTTTATGGAAAATTGTGACAAAATGTCAGAATTTTCACTTTCAAACCTACAACCTATTATCAATATCATATGATAAATGATAGTCATAAATAATCAAAGAAAAATGTGGTTTTTCAGCAATATCATCAAATTTTGAGTGTGCGACAACGTATTAAAGGAAAAGTTTTGCCCGCTCTGTATTTAACTGAGTAATGCGAACTGGTATATTAACTCTTTGATAATAGCCGTTATTTTAACGTGACACCCTATGCTACACAGGCGATATTAAAGTGGTTGAAAACTAACCACCTAAACAAGTGGAAATTTCCTCGATTGGCAACCAGTTAATTTCCATTAAATTTTACCTCGCAGAATTTGTATTTCTATCGTCGAGTTTGAGTTACCGTAGTTTTGTAGTTATCGAAAACGTCTTATGGTAAGAAGAACAAGGAACCCATTTTACAAAATAAGTTTCGCTACCACTTTAATAATATTAGTGGATCACTGGAAGTCATGTTTCTGCTTTAAATGCATCGGAATATTTAACACCGTAAAAGTTTTATCACACATAAAAAGATTACGATCAAATTTGTTAGAAAATCAAAATTTGCATCGACCAAAATGAGTAAAAGGAGTTAAAAAAAATTCTGCATTTTCGATACCACTATTAATTGAAGAATATTGTTTTCGTTGAACGTCAAAACTTTGAGGAATGTTTCTGAACTTTCTGGCACTAGTTTTAAAAGTAAGCCTTTATTTACTCCACTTATTTTTGTTGAATCTAATCTTGCAGATCTAAAATGTTGAAATCTTTTTTTGACAGGTTTTGTTCATTTTTTCGAGCAAAACAAAGTGAATGTCTTAGCACATTTTATTAAACTTATGTGCTGTAAATTTGCTTAAGTTTAGATTTAAATGGTCTGTTTAAGTTTAGATTTAAATCGTTAAACAAATTACAGTAATAAATTTTTAATCACTTAAATTTGTTAAAATTTCAACTTACAGGAGAGCAAACTTTACATGTACCATTTTCGATGAATCAGATTCATTGTCATCAGTTTCCCTAGAAAAAAACAGCAATACGAGATATATATATATATATTACTGGTAGCTANGGAGGAAAACAGTCCCTAGTCTCAACAATGATGTACTGGAAGATCCTAGTTTCAATAGAATTTATATATATATATAAAAGTTCAAAATGAAGAATAAAACAAAGAAAAATTATAGACATATGAAGAAAAAAAGGAGGGGGGGAAATAATAAATAAAAAAATAACAAACAACAGTTTAAAAAAAAAATTTAAAAAACCGGAAAAAAAAGATATAATCCTTTCATCAGCCCACACAATTACATCCGCAAATTATATCTGTCAACGATAAAGAGAAGGTTATAGAAGCGATAGATAGTCTGACAACTACCTTGTCTGCAACTCTGTTATAGGGATGACCCTCAAAAAATCAGCAACTAAGTCATGTTTCATAAGAACTTTGAAGTCGAAGTAGTGGTGTGTAAAATATCTTTAAATAAAATTTATAGAACAAGGAATCATAAATGAAAACAAAATTCGAAGAAATTTTCCCGAAAATCGTAGGAAGTTAGTAGCGGTTTGCATTTCGCTTTTTCTGCTCACAAAAAATTTACAGTTATGGCAAAATGAATATTTTTAATACTATAATCTTGTTATTTATAACGACTCGACAAGTTTGACTAACTATTAAGTGATTAAGTTGTCTTATGATCTTCAACCCTTTAACAATCGAAACTTTCATACTCAGACTCTTACTTTTTTCAAAAAGCTGAGATCTGGGTACTTAATAATTTCATCAGTTTTTGAATTTATTTAAATGAAACAGAAACCCTCAAGTACGTACCTGCCAACCTACTATGGAGTTTTTGCTGTTTCAGAAAATATTTTTCTTTGTGATAGCAAAGGTAATGTAGAAATATTTATTTTGATAAAAATTAAATAATTTTGTCCACCACTTCAGATCAACATATGCCAAATAGCATGAAAAGCGATAAAAGCGGCACATTTGGTAAAAGCGGTGAAGTTGTCTTTCTGCTAATATATTGAAATCAAAATAATTTTTATGGCACCACTATTCAGTTAATAAACTCAATTTTGATTTATTAAGACAGAACTACAACTTACGACTTGCAACAACTTGCAAAATACGATTACGATACTGAAATATTAAATTTTTCATGTGTCACGTTATGGCAAACAGTGAGGAATGGGTCAGTTTTCCGGCACGGAGCTTTTCGTGCGGTTTTAAACTATTTAATCGATGCAGTTTGAAAACAAACCGAAAAATTTAATCAGTTCCCATTTTAGAAAAAGAGTTGAGATATCTACTCTTTGTCTTTTTGCTATAAATAAACAATTTTGTGTTCATTCAATGCTGATTTAAATATTTTGAAAGCAAACTTTTCATTTTAATTCAAAATATTTTTCTAGCTCATCACCGACAATATTTTTTTGTCCTTTTTTCATTAAAATAAAAATTCCTACAAAATATGCGTTTAGAAAATGAGAATTTGATTGGTTCCTTCGAAGCAGAACTATCAAACCATATTCAGTATGAATGCACCCTGATTTTTGTAAAAATCATGATTTGTTTTTTTATTATTCATTAAAATTTAAACCTTTTTACTGTAGTTCAATTTTCTGAAAGAAACATTTTAAATTACTGATGAAAAAAAATTATCATTAAGCAAAGAATAATGACGTCACGTAAAAATTTATGAACTGAATCAATTGAAGTTGTAACCGTTAAACGATTAACAACTGTAAATGATGAACTTTTAAAAAGTTGAAAAAATTTGGAGCGGTCTCCGAAACCTCCGTTCCGTGAACAACCCCGATGAAATACCTTAATAAACCATTGAAAAAGATTCTCCATCTTCTCATAGGTGTTATGTAATGCATTTGGAGATCGCCACACGTAAACACTTTCTTCTCGCAACTTGAGTGTTGGTAATTTGTGGTTTGCTTGAGTTGGTACACTTTTCCATTGCTGAGTTTCATGTATATCCAAGCTTCAGCCTCATTGTTTACGCCTCTCATTATTCTTGTTACAAAATACTCAGACTTTGAGTTAACACCATAGAAAAATACTTCATCAGATGTCTAGATAAATAAGTATAGGAAATAAGTATATAATAAAAATAAGTTATACGGAATGAACACTAAAAATTCACTCTTGTCCTCAATATCTTGCAACGCATAGAATTAAAAAATTTTCATAGCCCTGATAGAAATTTACATTTTTTGGCCAAACTTTAATTACCAATAATGCATTGAATCATTCGAGACCCCCAAGGAATTGTCTTTGCCTGAACAGTTCCGGCTTATGGGCAGCATAACCCCAGCATACCAGTTGTTAAACTGCGGAATTTCCGTGATTTCAAATATTATTGCAATATTGGGGGGGGGCCGAAAAGTAATGTCATTTCGGTGCATTTGATATTTGTTATCAAGATTTTATTTTCAATCAATAACGTATTCACCATCGTTATCAACAACCTTTCAATGCGCAATCGAAAATGAATCGTCAAAAAATGAATTGGTTTTTAAGACAAACTAATATTGAATGCGCCGAAACGACATTACTTTCCAGTCCCTCTATGAGCATTTTAATAAATTAGAATTAAATTAATGCATGCTACCTCTAAGTATGAATAATTTAAACACACATCAAGAATAAAATAGACTTGTTAGACAAGGTGGAGCTGAAGGAAGATCAAGCACTTGTATAAATGCAGCAAAATATTTGTTCCCGGGGTTATTTAAAAACCGAAATGGCCAAAATTACTATGAATAAATTTTACTAAACCAGAAATAAATTAATAATAATGCACAAGTTTTGTTAATAATAAAAAATATTTCTACGCACAAAGAAGCTGAGTGCTTTGGCATATCGTCGAACAGGAAGCTAAGCTCCTAAATATTTTAATAAGTTCATGCACACTGCAGCGTAATAATTTGAGTAACCGCATAATCTTTATGTACCTAAAGTTGAAGAATAATCTGTTTTGTATCTCAAAAATTCTTTGACATACTTTTGAGTAAAGGATTCATTTCCTATTTCCATAATGAAAGATTTTTACTGTTTAATAAAAAAAAAATTATATACCTGAGGAAACTTACAGTATATAGTTTAGTTTCTTCTAAAGGAGATTCTAAAGCAATTTCTTCTGGTGCTGAAATGAAAGATACCTTAACGGGATCATTATCTGCCATTTCATCGTACAAATCGAATCTTTTCTTTGTCGTTCTTCTCGACATTTGAATGTATGCGTATGATACAAGCCATTTGCACCAGTAAATAAAACCTAAAAATAAAATTCATAAAAATAAACTTGCAACATTTTTACAACAAGTTTGAGCCATTTTTTAAAGAATTTTAAAGCAAAAGTGTTTGCAATTTTTAACTATTAATAAGTTTAAGTTATCTTTTTAGAAATCGTGGTAGTATATAATGTATTAACTACTAAGAATCTTTTTTAAGAAAGCACGCGAAACAGTAGCTGTGTAATTAAGTTTTTGTCACACCTAAATGGAAAAAGTTTGTTGGTGATTTTCAATATTGGTATTATGAAAGTGTTATCTTCTTAGACCCAGTTGCAGAATTTACAGAGTGAATCTGCAGCATTATCTCATAAGTAGAAATTTTTCTACTACCTCAACGCATTTAAATAAATAGTATTATTGCTTCTTTTTATTTTTCTATAACCCTACATCCCTTTGTCGGCCCTGGCTTGTTTCATAATTCTATTCCCTACATCTCTCTGTTTTGACTTCTCTATTCAACTACGAATCTTTATTATTTCCACGTCGTCAATAACGTCGTCTTTCCACCTTTTCCTTGGGCGGTCTCTGGGCCTGGTTATTGATATTATAGCAAATATTTATTTTAGCCCAACGTACATGTCGCAAATATAATGTCCGTAAAGATTATGCATAAAAAATTTATGATATTTAAATTTAAAGTTGAATTTTATACAATAATACTAAAAAATGCGGACAGAAATCCCTGTACAGTTACCCCAGTAATCAAGTAACAGAAAAAAAATTCTCTACAATTTGTTTTATTTGTAATGTTCTTTGGATTCACCTTATTAGTTTTCATTCGGTCAAAATCAGAGATGTTGTAAAAATAAGTTTCTGCAATTTTCTCTCCAT
This sequence comes from Parasteatoda tepidariorum, assembly GCF_043381705.1. Classification (NCBI taxonomy): domain Eukaryota; kingdom Metazoa; phylum Arthropoda; class Arachnida; order Araneae; family Theridiidae; genus Parasteatoda; species Parasteatoda tepidariorum. The sequence continues at coordinate 69,832,851 of NC_092208.1, forward strand.
TTGTTTGTTTATTTTTTGATGAAAAATAATCAGCAGGTGATCTGCAAAGAAATATCTGTTGATTATAATCATGGCCATCTGCCGTGATGGAGGGTTTCAGCTACCCATGTGTCGGGTATTACCCATGCCCTCCACCGTTTGCAGAATTTCCATATTTTTAAAAAATATATTTCATATTGGTAGTGAAAGTTTCGTATTCACAATTAATATATTCGAGTTTCAGGCACTACTCATATCCTCCAACGATTACGGTATTTTTGCAGCTTTAGAAATTATACTTCCTATCAGTAGCAAAAGTAACGTATTCACAATTAATATATTCCAGTTTCAGGCATTACTCATGCCCTCGAACGACTACGAAATTTCCGTAGCTTTAGAAAATATATTTCTTATTGGTAGCAAAAGTAACATATTCACAATTAATATATTCGAATTCTAAGAATATTGTCCATTACTACATAAAATGATTCCAACAAATATATGTAAGATTATATAGAGAAATGGTGATGTTCTTAAGTTTAGTTGAAAATATCACGGAAAATTTATTTGCTTTAGCATGTTTACTGCCTGCTACAGTTGGTTATACTATACGTAATCTATAAAGAGTGGTAATTTATGAGTCAAGTTACTTTATTTTAGCAACCGTTTTAGTTTTTTTAATTTTCCTAAAAGTTTATTTTAAACACAGTGTGTTATTTTCACGTAAAAATATATTTTCTGAAGATATGCATAATTTTAATTTAATTTATGAATTTAATATGGCAATATTCGTAATAATTGAAGATACTTGTAATAATTAAAAAACAATTTCAACTTCGGGTGGCAACAGGCAAAAAGCCCCAGTTAAAATTTGAAAGCGTTCCCTAGCTCAACGAAGAGTGGCAAAAAAGTTAATTGAAATAAATTCCTTACAGTGAATATTTCTTACTTATAGTAGTCAGAAAATGATTAAATCTTGCAATGTCGTCGAGATCTAAGCTTTAGCTATTACACTTTTTTAGCTGGTCGTAAATATAATTATCAGTAAATTCTTTTCGTACTGAATTCTGCTTTTAAAGTTCTGGAACGACTAGAACTTGCATTATCGTTAATTAGAGAGCAAAGTATTAGCCTCGGTAGCTCAACTTCATATGCTAGACTCTGTACAGAGTACATCAGGTACAGAGCCCAGCAAACAATTTGAAATTACATTGTCATCAAGTGCAGATCCTTTGTAGCCATAAGGTAAAGAACCTAGCAATAATATCGCTATAAATTCTCCTTATCACCGAATTCTGTTTCTGCTTGTAAGGACCCGAAACGTTAGTTAATCCTCAACACTTTTTGGCGTTGTCTTCAGATGCAGAGTTAAGTATTAATTTCAGTAGCCATATTTCGTTTACTGGGCTCTCCTCAGAGTACATCAAGCACAGATAACAGCTAATTAATAGTCTTGAATTATTATCAGGTACTAAACCTCAATAATCATCAGTTACAGAGTACAGCATTAGCCCATTTCTTTTTCTGGGCTCCGTACAGAGTACATCAGATATAGATTCGAACAAAGGATTAGCAATTGCATTGTTATCATGTACAGAACCTAGTCATAATATCGCAACAAACTGACAAATTCTACTGTATATTAATTACTACTGCATTAAATATTACAGCATTAGTCCCAAGTACCCAATTTAGTTTGTTGCGATTTTCAGAGAGCAAATCCGGCACAGAACCCAGCGAATTATTTAAACTTTAGCCATCAGGTACGGAGTCCCAATAATAATCAGGTCAGCAGCCCAGTAAACGATTAGATTTGAGCATTGTCATCAGAAACAAAGCCCAAATAATGATCAGGTTCAGAGTGCAGTTATGATATCCTGATAAATTCTGCTTGTAAGGGTCTGAAACTCATCGAATAATTGTCATCATGTACAGAGAGCCCCAGTAGAGTGAGCAAGTATTCGAAATTTCGGCACCATTCAGTTGGTTTTTTATAACACGCAAAGGTACCATATGAAAATTAATTCAGAAAAAAAACGTAGTTCACAAAAGGAATGTCTATTTTATCACACTAAAGTGACAATCTTGGATGCCAAAATTACAATCAATAATAGAAATTCTTTTTCATTCTTCTGTATTTGTATTTATCCTTTTATAGCTTGATAAGAAGCTTAATGTTACAATAACTCTTACTTTTTATTTCACGAAAAAAAAATTATCTTCTGAAATGACGATAATAATATTAAGACAAACACATCATCTTTATCTGATAAGATATTTATTATTTGTATTTTTTATCATTGGACTAGTTTTAGTGGACTCCGAAATTAGTATTTGAATAGTGTAATTCAATAACCGTTTCCGGTTCAGTGTAGTTAGTCCGGCAACACTAATTTAACAAATGTTACATACTACCAGAAATGTATAATTTATTGCTTTTAAACGTTTACGATTCGTTACGATTCTTTAAGCAACAACAGGCTTAAGCATGTCGCTTTACTTAGATTGTTTATCAAAATGAATTTACTGTAAAATTTTAAAAACTAAAAGGGTTGCTAAAATAATAAAAAAATAGACTTTTATTTCATTTTTATCTGTTATTTCTCTTAGATTATATATATATATATATATATATATATATATATATATATATATAAAAAATTAATTCCTCTTTATAAATTCTAGAAAAATCTTTCATAAAAGCAGAAGTAAGCCTCTAGTATCACTTTATTTCTACCACTTTTATTTTCTTAAAGCCCTGATTGATTTCATATTGATTCAATGGATTTTTCGAAATATAGCTTTTTTATGCAGAAAAGGAGAAAAATATGTATCTCTGATTATTCTTTGATTACGTCAGTTCTTTTAAAACACTTAGTTATCAGGGGGGAAAAATTATTATTTATATACACGTTCGTTCCACAGTTTGTAGTAAAGTGGCTATTTGTTAATTTGAAAATCACTTCATACATAAGAAGTGGTAAAATAATATTTTATCTTTAACATTCTATCTACAACATGCTACCAGAGTTGTCAACTTTTTAATTTTTTTGAGAAAATTTCTTCTAGTGGTAGCCACTTTAATAAATATCTCTAGTGGAAAAGCTTTTAAAATGTAGGTAAAATTATCAAAAACTCTGAAGGCTTTAGTTTTTAATTTCTGCGACTCTAAAGTATTTTGCAAAAAGCATAACTGGCAGCCCCGTATAATATACATTATTCAAAAGCACATGTGCAAAGCTGAGAACTTCCTACGCCTTCAGGGAAAAAATTTCTGTTAGTGGTAGCTGAGTTTGTGTCTTAATGTGCGATTCTTTGTTGTGTAAATTTGATTTAAAATTAGTTACAGTCAAACTTCATACAAATGATGTCAAATTCATGTGAAATGCCCCTTTTTTCCAGATCTCTCATAATGAGACTTTCAAGATGTTGACGAAATTGTTAAGCTTTATTTTTTAAGTATTCTGCCACTCTGTAAAATATTCTGCGAAAAGCCTAGTAGTTGCTATACATTTCTGTGAATCAGATATAAAATGCCTTAACCCCTTCAGAGGCTGTGGGATAAAAACTGTCCCACTCATTTTTGACAATATTATAAACCTCCAAAATTGGAATAGTTTTTATCTCTTAACCCTTTAATGGACCATTTATTTCCAGTAAAGGTAAGTTAAAATAGTTTTGGAATTGATAATTGAAATAAGAAAAAAAAACTCATTTTGTTTATACATGAGTGCATGTTCATATATGACCCATATGTTACCTGTCACAGAAAGTTTTGTGACTTATTTTATTCCATATCCGAAGACTTTCGAAGAGTTTTTTTTTTTTAAATTAGATAATGGTACTTTAAATTACAGGCAGTAAATAAAGAGTTAAGCTCCTTTTTTTCGCAAATTCAATTTTTGGCCTATTATTTTTCAATTTTGCTTTTTCTTTAGAGGTACAAAGCACTGTGTCCTAAGTCTTAAAGTATCAGATTTTGCCATTCGGAAAAAGAGTCTAATAAAAGAGAGCAACAAAAAAAAACTTCAATAAATTCGATTTAAAAATTTGCCACTTGTAACATTATTTATTTTTTCTTCAATGCTCTGATTTATTTCCTCAACTAAATAATAAAAAGTTTTGAAATAAATGTTTTTATTTAAAATCATGGATTCGTGATTCGAAGACTTAAGATAATAGTAGAAAACATCCAATGTTTTACACATGGTTCAGAAATAAATGTATTACATCGTTTTATGCACTGGTCATATTTCTCTGAGTTACATATAACCTCTTTCCTGAGTTACATATAACTAATAACTGCAGATTGATGATTACATTTAATCTAAGAGGTAAACGTGTTACGATTTAATTTCATTTGTAGTAAACCAAAATATTATATTTAAGCCATAAAAAGGCATACAACTATTCTGTTTTCAATGGTTATCACAAGAGCGTTATCTAGTTAACCTAATTTGCTTTTTCATTCGGTAATTTTGAGATAACCTGTGCGAAGTTCAATTCTTCTCGTAGCTTCAATTCGAAACTAAAAATAGCGAACAATAACGATGCTATTCATTTCCTGTGTGCCAATCATGGTCCATAAAGGCGTTCATAAAAGGGAATAACAAATACATAACCCTTCTGTCTCAAATTAGCAGCTGCATTTAAATACTTTCGCACTGATTATTGATACTGATGATTTTTTTATTTTGTTTGAACATATTTCAGCGGTTTCAAGATGCTATGCTATCATTCAGCAACATTAACATTCCAAGCATTCTCTCTTTAAATCAGTTTTAAATTAGTTTCAAAAATACCAGGTGCAAACGCTCTTAAGCCATGTTCCATTTTGTAAGGACTCTACCGCAAGCATAAAACTATTATCTTGCTAATTAATAGTAGACGCACTGTAATTTTAATATTTACTAAATTGCATTATTTCGTAGTAGCTCTTTAAAAAAATTTAAGTAGGTGTAGGAGAACAGTGACATTTTTCGCCAATATTTGAAAAGAAACGAGACATTTTAAATACGAATTCCGCATCCTACTTGCTTGCACCGACCACAGTGCTGACGTGCTCAGTGATAGATGAATCATGGGGTTAGAGTCCCCTTGTCGTCAGGCTAACCGTAGGAGGTTCTAGTGGTCTTCCTCTCCTTGTAACAGAAATGCGGGTTAGTTCCATTTCAAAGTTCTTTATGAAAGCAAATTTCTCTCCATACTTGATCCAGGAGTTCCTTTGTTTTTTGGATTAGTTTCAAAATTACAAGGCTACGGAGTTGAATATTAGCAGTCGTAATTAAAAAGAAATTGGGTTTGCTGTTCAACGACGGTTATAAAATAAAATAAATGTAAAATTTATGACAAAAATATTAAAAAGTATAGAAAAAAAAGAGGAGGAGGTAATCTTTATAGTTCAATAGTACATAAAAACTAATTACTTACTCAATGGTTCCGATGAAAAAAGCGAACATATTAAAGTAATGGGTGTTGCAATAATTGACCCCATGTTTCTGTCGCTTGCCTAGAAGTTAAGCTAACTAATATCCTTTAAAAACTGCAATATATGTTTCTGAAAAGGTTTAAAGATAACTTGATAACAGAAACAAAGCTTTACTGATAACATTATTTTGTAAATAATAATGCTTGCGTTTTTTTATATCACTGAAAATCTGCTTCGTAAACTCCAGTCAGACAAAAAAAGGCTTTCTTTAAATGATTAGTGTATTCATTTTTACTTCATCACAATTTAGCAATTTTAATATTATCATGAATAAATCACCGCACTCAAAGAAAATTAATACAATTTGCATTTACTTAACAGAAAAATAAAAGTTTTTTTTAACGAAAGGAACCAATTTAATACAATTGTATACTCATCTAGTTGAAAAAAAATCTTATTAACGAACTCTTCACATTAGTTTGCATTCATTTTGCGAAATATAAAAACATGAGTGACATTTACAATTACTAAACAATACCTAACGTTACTTAATATATCGTAATGTAATTATGAAACAATCAAAAGTTGTTTCTGTTCGATAAGTTTACATTATTAACTGCTCTAAGCAAAAGTTCTAAATTTTAATTTCTGGAAACAGCTGGCAAATTTTAAGCTTCCAGCAGAAGATCTTTTTCAAGTGATTGATGTGGCTTTAATTTTTCAAGAGGTCAAAAGGTTTTGATAGTTGATTCTTGGTTTAATAAATTATGTTTCAAAGTATTCTGAAAAAGATGATGCATGTTAAAAAATATATAAACTAACTTATAACCATGGTTTAATGATTTAAAATGAAGACAAAATCTGATATTGATACAGAGATTCATGGAGTCAAGGATTTGATGCTTCATAGACTCATTGATTTACTGATTCATTGATTGCCATATTAAATGATTAACACATTTTTAATTCCTTTTTTTCATTAATTCATTATATACTAATGATTCATCCAGCGCTTTACTCATTCATTAATACACTCACATTTGTGGATTGGCAATTTTGCTTTTTGGTCCCCTGATTCCTTTACACGATTTATTTATTTTTTGAGCCATGTGATGACTGCTAGAGACTTAGATGATTTTGTGCTGATTATATCGAGGAGAAACTTGGATGATTTTGTGCCATATGATGACTGCTAGAGACTTAACTTAAACTTATATTACACTAAGTCACAAATTTTTCTTTTATTTTCTGTTGCATGAGAATTTTTATTTTCACATTGCTGACTTCAAATATGTAATCTACTTTACTCCTTATTTATACAGAAATATGCTAATAACGACGCTAAACTTATGGCCACTTCTCTGGTTAAACTATGATGGCTAATTAACAGATTATGACAATCCCTTTATTTTGATGGTCAAGAATCTAAATAAGTTGGGGGGAAAGCAATTTCATGCATAGAAAGTGCATTTTTACGTCTGATTTTGTGACTAAAAATATCAACTTCTTTAATTAATTAACGTTTGACTTAAACCTTCGAATTGTTAAAATACTTAATTCTATCCTTACCACAAGATCAAAAGTTATAAAAGTTATTCTTTTTTTTTTTTTACTTTACTCACTTTACATCATAAATCATTTTTCCTTTTAATCTACAAATTATCGAAAACAATTGCAAATAATAATAATGACTAAAATATTAACTTATACTTCATCAAGTTCTGTTGAATTATACAATAGCATTGCAAGCAAATCGAGTTGAATCGAACATAGACAAATAAGTAAAAGCAGCTTTTCAATTGCAATGATTCAAATAAAACGAAGCAGAGATAAAATAAAAAAAGAAATATTTTGTTATTTTAGATTAATCTATATTAATTTGATTAATTATGATTAATTTTTATATTAATTTGATATCATATCCTTAAGATACTTATTTTATTCTGTCTATGTAATTCACAAAAAAATAATACACTTTTGATGTCATAGTGTCTTTAAATAGTTTTAGTTTCTGAAATAAAATCCCAAATAACATTAAGCAATTAGTAAAAGCAGATTTTCAATTGTCACTTTAAATTTTATCCCAAATAACATTATCAATACCAAATAACAATAAAATCCCAAATAACAATAAAATCCCAAATAACAATAAAATCCCGAATAACATTAAGCAATTAGTAAAAGTAGATTTTCAATTGTCACTTTAAATTTAAATTTATCTCAGAAATTTGAAACTCTGAATGAAAATTAGCACGCATTAAAAAAATTAAATCATTAAAAAAATTAAAAATTAAACATAAGTGCCTAGATTGTATTTTTTACAATGATTCAAATAAAACGAACAAAATAATAAAAGAAATCTTTTGTTATTTTCATTTGTTATTAATTTTTACATTAATTTGATATCATATCTTTAGGTTACTTATTTTATTTTGTATAAGAAATTCACAAAAAAAGCATACATATTTGCTGTAATAGGACTTCATGTAATTTTAATTTCTGAAATAAAATCCCGAATAACATTAAATAATAAGTAAAAGTAGATTTTCAATTGTCACTTTAAATAAAAATTTATCTCAGAAATTTGAAGCTCTGAATGCAAATAAATAAGCGTTAAAAAAATTAAGTCGCAGTGCATAAGTGCCTAGATTGTATTTTTTACAATGATTCAAATAAAACGAGCAAAATAATAAAAGAAATCTTTCGTTATTTTCTTTCGATATTTATCTTTCTTATCTTCAAGATACTAATTTTATTCTGCTTAGGTAGTTTACAAAAATACTACTTTTGATGTCATAGGACTTAAAGTAATTTTAATTTCCGTAATAAAATCCCAAGTAAACATTAAACATTTAAATTAGTTCATTATGTGCTTTTAGTCATGTTTTTAGTCTAGGTAGAATACATAGAAAATAATATTTTTAAAATAATGCTTATGAAAAACCTTTTTATTACGTCATATACGACTAAAGAAAAATGTTCAAGCCTTCTTTGTTTCTTATTCTACTGTAATTAAACCTGTAGTTAATTAATAGTAATTTTAACTTATCCAGTAGTGAAAATTGTGTTGTATGTAATTGACAACACAGCTTTTTCTAATATGTAATTTTAAAATTACTTTTGAGTAAAATTTGAACATTTTCTTTTGTCTTGAGAGTATGTTTTCCTTCTGTTACCATAATTACTGTATTAACCCCTTGGGGACGGGTGATTCAGAAAAGCATTCGTACAAAATCAGAATCAAGTTGGAATTAAATAAAAAACGGTAACTTAAATGTAGTCGTTACTAATTTGACAGACTTACTTTGCTTTTATTTTAATTATTGTTAGTTTAATAATCAATGTTAATTCAAAGTATAACTAAATAGTTTTATTTTGAACAAAGTAATGGTGAATTAAATAAATCAAAAAATAATAACTCCGCCTACAAATAAACTGCTAAAGAAATACTTTGATTACCAGTTTTATCTTCTTAATCTGACTGATACGGTTTTTTGCTGTCACGTATTTGTGACAGTCGGCGCGAAAGGGTTAAATCATTTCTGCTGAATTGGCAAAATTGAATCCTACTGCTTCCTGGATGTAGATAAAGTTGCATTTCTAAATATATAGATAATAAACTGTTCTTAGATAATATATCCATTCTAATTATTGTCATTATATTGCTACACTTCAAGACAATAAAGCTTTTGCAAGCTATGGATGCTTTATTAATCTTTCTTTTTGTTACTAGCATAATTGCTTTAAATTTTTTGTTTAAACATTCATGTGATTGATTTTTTATGTTAAAATCAAATCACGGTTTTCAGTTTTATATGAACAAATATTCTTTTCAATTAAATATGTCCAAATAAATTGACTCGCATTATCTTTTACCTCTTGTTACCTTTTACCTCTGTTACCTTGGTCATGGTTACTTTATTTATTGACTTTTAATTTAGCATTCCATTAAATATTAAATTTATTGAAAGAAATATAGGTAGGTATCAATATTTATATTACTAAAATTCAGTAGTTTGCAATGCTAGAGAATTTAAAATTTAGCTCCCATCAGCTTTCACCTCTGTTACCTTTTCCCATTCCCTCTGTTACCTATCATTTATTAAGCTTTATTTCCTTATATAATTTAACAAAAAACAACTTTAGCGTAATAAAATTAGTTCTATGAAAACTGTTTAAGACAGCACAACTTTTTCTAAGAGTTTGTTTTTATCTCCCGTTACCTTTCCTCTCCGTTACCTTTTCAAACTCTCTCTGTTACCTATCATTTATTAAGCTTTATTTCAAGTTAATGTTATATATTTTTATTTTATGTTCCAAACCTAAAAGTGTACTGATTGCTCAAGTTATAAGGATAAGAAATCCTCGAATCGCAGACAGAATTTTTATAAATAGTAATTCGAATATGTATTTTTTTAAAGAAAAATTTTCTAAATGCCTCGTCATCCTGAAAATGACTCACACATCAAAATAAGATAAACAAATTTCGAAAGTCCTAGTATGAAATGATATTTGAGCACATATCCCATCCATCATATATAATTCTTTGTATAGAAACATTGAGTTCAGCTGCCTTTGTAGTTGCTAGTTTAAAAGCACGCGCTCCTTGCTCGAAAAAAATATATAATTAATGAGTAATTATATTGTAATAAGTAATAAGAGCAAGTAAGCTCAATAGTAAGCTCTAAATTATTCAGGCTGTTCATATAGCAGATGGAGGTGAGGTATGGACATGAGAAAACTCTAAATTGTCATTGCATCTTTTGTAGTTGAACAGGCAAAGTTGGAGAAGTTATATTGCTTAAAGTTGAAGTTGGAGTTGAATTTCTAAAGCTGAAGTTTGAGGTTGAAATTGAAAGTTGAATCTGGAGGTTGAAGTTGGCAATTAAAGTTCAGGGTTGATGAAGTTGGTGAGGTTATATTCGATCAATTCATTTATTTTGGTAGTTCCGTTTATCATTCTGTATTTACGTTTTGTAATAAGCAGAAGAAACGCCTTTGCAAAAAAGTGCTAGAATGTTTGGGATTAAATTACATGAATATTTTATTCGTTTTGCAACTAATTAAGCTACTAATATTACAATAAACCGATTTCAGAAACAAATCTATAATTGTGTATCATTGAAATATTAGCTTGGAAGTTAAATAATCATGTCTTACTTATCTAAGTTAGATGCAAGTAATGAAATAAATATTTTACTAATTAAGAAACTAGTGAAACTTATTAACTAGTGAAACTTATAAACTTATTAACTATGAAAAATATTGCTTATGCTTGTTTAGTATAAACTCTTTACTATGGTTGCAATGTTTATGCTTTAATGTATAATTTCTGTTCTTAATGGATAAAAAAATTATTTTCCCGACACTGTAACTAAATAATTCAAACATATTTTTATAAGATCAATTAGTTAAGCCATTGTACTTTTAAGTGAAGGTAAAATAGCTTTACTGAAAACAAAAAGTATTATTGTATTAATTACTATTTACTACCGACGACGCCACTACCATTGCTTAGAAAATTAATTTAATAATTACTTTAAAATTAATATAACATCTAAACTAATAACAAATTCAGAAGTGAAAAGAAAATAAATTTTAAACCAAGACTGCGAAATAAAAATATGTATACTCACCGAAACTAAATAATTCCATTTATCTTTAATAAATTAACATTAAATTTAGAAAGCCATTTTAAACAGGCATTAATATGAAATTTCTGTAAAATCATTCCCGCACCAAAATACATTGCATTAAATTCAGGATAAAGAAAAATAGTGATTGACAGCTGCTGCCGACATTTAACTTCCTCGCATCATAGTATTCTAGTTGTGTAATTCACCAATTGAAATAATATAATTTCCATTTCCCGTATGTATGGTTGTTGGAACAATGAAACAATGCAAATCATATTTCACTTATTCACCATCATGTTTTTTTCATATATCTGCCTTGGTAAATTTAATATTAATATAACAAAAACACGAAGAAAAACGTTACTTAAAAGCGAAATTCTTTATTTTATTAAGGGTCAAAAAGTAACGTATGTGCTTTACTTTCAAATAGGAAAAAATAAAACAAATCTTGCAATCGCTTCATATCTATACATAATAATAAACGCGGCTGTGTGTGTGTGCGTCTGTAATCACAATATATCGCCCCAGAAGCCTCGCCCAGGCACGAAACTCGGCACATAATTGTGTTTTGACATAATGAAGAAGTATTTTTTTTCTTTTTCAAAAATTTGGATTAGTTTTTTAGTTATCAGTCATTTTGTAAGAAAATCTATGCTTTTTCGTCTTCAAAGAGCCATATTCAAAAAACTATTAAAAAATGCATATACTTTTCTCCACTCTTATAAATGTATGCTAATGCGAACCTTACAATTGAAATATTAATTTTCGACAACTTAAACCAATAATATACGAAGGAATTAATAATTTAATTGTAAGGTTCGCATTAGTTTACATTTATCAAAGTGGAGAAAAGTTTAACTTTTGTATTAAAAATGTGGCAACATATTCGATACGTAAATAGAACGCTTCGCTTTGATATATTTGTCGCTGTTCATAATTGTTATAATAAGTTTTTCTTCTTCTTTCCACGCTCTATTTTTTTTTTCTTAAGCGAAGACGATAATTTTTATAGCGATATTGTAGTACTTTGTACAACTAAAAATTCTTTTCACAACACTTTAAAAATATTTACTTTATTTTCTTTATATATACAGAGAACAGTCGGCAAAGAATTCGATTAGGTTGAAAAACATTTCGCTAAAAAGGAACGAATTCCAAAAGAAAAAATAAACAACTTAAAGAATAAAAATGCTGATGCCAGCCAATTTTTTGAAAGTTAACTTAGAAATAACAAACCAAACGATGTTAAATAACAAACCAAACGATGTTAACAAAATGACGTAGAAAGCGCAACTAGATCAAAATTATACAAGCACAACTAGATCAAATTATAATACCTGAGTGCTTGACGTAACAGATATAGAAATAGAATTTGATACCATAAAAAATTATATAGAAATAGAAATTGATACCATAAAAAATTTATTCGTTTTCGTGTTCTTTTCATGTATTTAGCATTTTAGTTTTTTTTTTCTTAAGCGTTGTAGCTATATAATTTCAAACATCCTCAAGAGCTATAACACATCTGCAGCAGAACTGGATATGAAGACAAAATTGCAGGACAGAAACACTTTAATTGTCCACTAATCTTCAGATTTCCTACTATGTTTTAAAAAACTTTATTTGTGGAAATCTTTAGCGTGGCGGACAGCTGGCCGCCTTAGGCGGCTAGTTTCTAATAAATGTGAAAATGGCTTATCTTAGGAGGCGATAAAATATATTTTATTAAAATAATGATGCTGCTTTAAATGTCTCAATCAAGGAAATTTATCGAGATTTCGCGAAATGACAGTTGCTGATAACATTTGCATACCTGCAAACTCTTAATCCTTTTGAGGATGATTTTCCCCAGTGGTAGTAAAATGGAATTTAATTTACAATTTTAGGCAGAAACATACGCTGTATTTTAAAGGGGCTTAAACGAACTACCTGAACACTATTACATACCTGCCAACTCTTCCGGATTTTCCGGAAGATTTTATTTTCATATTTAAAGTGGTAATAAATATATACTATTTTTTCTTTTATGAACTTAATTTTTAAATGATTTTGATCACCACTATTCTTACAAAAATTAAGCACATATATTAATATACGTTACTATTATGGTTGTCAACTTAAGTTTTTTCAAATGCAACGTATTTGTTTGCTTAAAATTGAAGTTTTAATTCCCTATTAATACCACTGGGGAAAATGATAATGGAAGGGATTAAAAGGTGGCAGGTATTACATATAAATATATATGATTAAATTTTTTAAAAAATAGTGGTGGTCGAAAAGATTATAAATTAAGTTTATAAATGCAAGGAATCAAACATTTTACTACGACTTTAAATATAGAAATAAAATTTTACGCCAAATGCGTAAAAGTTGGCGAGTATGCATTTGTGGATAGAAGCTAACGTCCTTGGATCTTCCGTTCAAATATAGTTTTAACTGCTTGCAGCTGATTATATTATTGTCAGCTGCTGAAATCTAAAATGCTGTTTTAAAGTGGAAAAAAGTTCTAACTGCTTGCAACTGATTATATAAGTGTTAGCTTACTACTGAAACAACATACAGTTGTAGAAGAAATGAAATATGTACGGCAGAATAATGATAAAACAGTCTTATTTTCAAAATATATTTTTTATTAATTTATTTATGTCAACTTACAAAACAATGATGCTGGTGAAAACAAATTAACTATACTACTTTCTGACAGAGCTAGCAGACAACAATGAGACAAGATAGTTTTAAGGGAGGACCACACCCTAAATATTTCAAAAATTCGAAAAAAATTTTATTGCATTTTTTGAATCTTTCTACCCTTCCTATTGTTTGTCTAAAACGAATTCTCGGCACCTAACTTCGTTTGGAAGTTATACCGGAAAATAGAGAGTCGTCGCTAAGCAGGTAGAAAGGCCCGATCGGCCGGATTAGGAGGGGCGATATTCTTTTTGTGTCTCATCCATTCTGTTGACTGTATATAGAAACTTATTGTAGGCATTTCATTTATCGACCATTATATATATATATATGAAATTAAACGTTTTCCCCTAATATAAGTCATAACTTTAAACGCGTTTTTCTCAAAACGCAGTTTTTTGAGCTGGCCTAACGTTTTTCTCATGATCTATACAACGAAATAAGCTGTTCTTTATTTTAAACTACGTAAAAATATATTCTTTAGAAAGTAGCTTAGGATTTTTTTTTAAGTTGCCGCCATTTTGATAATTTTGCGTGTATCAAAAAAACAGATATGCTACTTTTTAAATTATGTCTTTATGTTTCAGAAAATCTAAACAAAATCGCTTTCCTATGTTTCAGGACTTCTAAACTTATGAGGCCAGTGAGATGCTACTTTTTGATAACTCGCCACACACGGAGCTGCCACCAACTTATTTTTTATTATTTTGTAAAAGAAAATGCTTTAAAAGACTTAAATTGCAGCTAAATAACTTAAAAAAACAAGGAGTCTCAGCATTGTCTCTATTACTTAAAAAAAATTCAAGAAAAACGTTAATATTTTACCATCTCAGAATGGGGTCCCCCCTTAAATTATAATAAAATAAGGTCATATACTTGCTTCAATTTTTACTTCATTGCATCATTAATAAAATCCATATAACAACTCAATATAAATATGCGCGTAAAAAAAATTAGAAACTAAAAATATTTTTTAAAAAATTACAAGCGTATTTTCTAATTAGCATAACTGGATTTAATAATCATAGAGATTGAAAATAAAAAAAGCGACTAAATGCAATTTAACGAGGATATCAATCTCAGTTTTATGCTACTAAGAATTATGTTAACAAATTCTTGCAATTAATAAAATAAAAATATAAATTAAAAAAACATACATAAATAATTTAATAAAAAAATATTTTCATTTTCGATTTTCTTGAAAATTGGTGTTTTGTTCATGTATTGATGATGTAAACTAATGTTATACAAATAGAACAAAAAAGGAATTTCTCACATGAAATTTTAGTAAAATGTGCTGTATATATTTATAAAACATAAAATCTAATCATAGAAGAAATAGTGTTAACAATTACGATTTTACAATATTAATTCAGTTTGTGAAAGAACAAAACATTCCTTTCAGCATTTTCTTCAAACTGTTTAGTTTAACTCCCTGTTCAGATATTATTTTATGTAAAAAGTAAAAATATCTTATTTTTGCTGTAAGAGTTACTTCATACTAGCATCTATCCTATAATTTAACAAGAAAAAAGAACAACAAAGAGTATGTTTAAAAATTTACGCCAAGCTTCGAGGCATTGCCAAATGGAACCTAGTGCATGATAGTTTCAAAATTCATAAGCCGGAATTCCTACTTCACTGCAGATTTAAAGTGCTAGGGAAATAACATTTACATAAATATCGTTCTTTGTACTTTCTTTTTTAGATTTTTTATTGTGGCACGCCATAGTAACTAAATTTATAATTGTAAGTAAAATTTTTTTAACTTAACGAAAATTTAAAAATTTTAAGGAATGCTATTAAGACTATTTATTCATTTAAACTATTTAAATCTAACTGTGGTCAAAATCATCATAGTTCAAATTTTAGGCCTCAGAGATAAAAAGCTGGCTTTCCAATAAGGTACTGTAGATTCCAATCCCATTGGTGACTGGTCAATATGAGCTCTGCTCCTGGTTCGCACCAACCACGGTGCTCATATAAAATATCCTCAGTGGTAGATACATCATGGGTTGGAATCCCTTACAGTCGGTGGGTTCGTGGTTTTCCTCTCCACGTAACGTAAATGCGGGTAGGTTCCATATAATAGTCCTCCGTGAAGGCTAGTTTGTCCCAATTCTTGATTCAGGAGCTCCCTTTTCTTCTGGATTAGGTTCAAAATTAAAAGGTTATGAAGATGAACTTTTATAGTCGTAAACTCAGAATTAGATCAGTTGTTCAAAATCAGTTATAAAATAGAATAAAATAAAAATAGATCAACTTTAACATACTCCCCATTAGATTAACTATATGGAAATGTTAACTTTTAACATACTCCTGAAATAGAAATTGCAAAAAAAAAATAATAAATTACATAACAAATATTACAAAATATTTTTTTTATTTTGAAATAGAAAATGTACATACGAAAAGGAAAATTACTTTTCCTGAAAGTTTGTATTCTGAATTATTTGCATTGATTTAATCACAATAATATAAAAACTAACGTTTAAAAGTTTTAAGGATGTAATGAAGAAACGAATTTAAGTATTCCAGCTTGAAACAGTATCACTCATAATTATTATTCCTTTTTCCTTAAATGTTGAACTAAAGTGATGTTTCAGCAATCTCTACTTTCTTTAATCGTTGCAAAATACCTTTGTTGCCGTCCAATTGAACATAATCACCTGAAACAAGTAGAAATAGAAAATAATATAGGGTTGCAACAGGTGACTTATAATGCAAAAAGTGGTAATTACTAAAAGGAAACATTTTATTAACACGTTCACGCCGGGGTGACCCACCGGTGGGTCACGCTAGATTGTCTCATCTTGGCAGCGCACCGGAGTAAAAACTGGTAACAATAAATTTCGTTTTTTAGTTTTTTTTCCGGGAATAATAAAAATTCATAACTACCAATTGTTTTTAACGGATGCAATTTTTATATTGAATTGCTTCTTCGCCATGATAAATTTCCTTACAGTGAATTGTTATTGTTGAGAATAGATTAACTCCTCCCGAATATTATCTAATATTGACTAATTATTTATNNNATTACGAATTTATTTGACGATTCTTGATTTATATCACGAATTATACTATAGCACATTTCTAATAGGTTTAACGAATTACATGTCGTTTATTTGAATTCAAATTTATTTTAATGACTTAGTATTTACTAAAAATATGTAATTTTTTTGTAAAAAAAAGTTTTTATATGGATTTGAATGATTGTTTTGAATTCTTAGAATTTTGTGCATTTGTAATGTACCTAAGTTAGTAGCGAGCGAAGCGAGCTTGGCTTGTGAAGCAAAACATATAAGATTGTGTAGCAATTTTCGGGGGTTGGTGAGCGTTAGCGGGCAGATAAATTAAGTTTATAAATGCAAGGAATATATATAAATCAAACATTTTACTACGACTTTAAATATAGAAATAAAATTTTACGCCAAATGCGTAAAAGTTGGCATTTATGCATTTGTGGATAGAAGCTAACCTCCTTAGAACTTCCGTCCAAATGTAGTTTTAACTGCTTGCAGCTGATTATATTATTGTCAGCTGCTGAAATTTAAAATGCTGTTTTAAAGTCGAAAAAAGTTTTAAATGCTTGCGACTGATTACATAATTGTTAACTTGCTACTGAAACAACATACAGTTATAGAAGAAATGAAATATATACGGCGGAATAATGATAAAACAGTCTTATTTTCAAAATACATTTTTTAGTAATTTATATATGTCAACTTACAAAATAACGTTACTCGTAAAATTAAATCAACTGAACTATTTTCTGCCAGAGCTATCAGACAAAAATGAGACAAGATAGTTTTAAATTGTAATAAAATAAGGTCATATACTTGCTTCCTTTTTTAAATTCATTGCATCATTAATAAAATCCATACAATAACTTAATATAAATATGCATGTTATATAAAAATTAGAGACTGAAATTGTTTTTTAAAAAATGACAAAAGCATTTTTCTTATAACTGGATTTAATAATCAAAGAGATTGAAAATAAAAAAAAAGATTAAATGCAATTTAAAGAAGATAACAATCTCAGTTTTATGCTACTGAAAATTATGCTAACAAATTCTTGCAATTAATAAAATAAAAAAAGCTTACATAAGTAAATTTAATAAAAAAATATTTTTATTTCCGATTCCCTTGAAAATTGGTGTTTTGTTCATGTATTGATGATGTAAATTAATGCTATACAAATGGAACAAAAAAGGAATTTCTCACATGAAATTTTAGTACAATGTGCTGTATATATTTATAAAACATAAAATCTAATCATAGAAGAAATAGGGTTAACAATTACGATTCTAGATTATTAATTCAGTTTGTGAAAGAACAAAACATTCCTTTCAGCATTTTTTTCAAACTGTTTAGTTTAACTACCTGTTCAGATATTATTTTATATAAAAAGTAAAAATATCTTATTTTTGCTGTAAGAGTTGCTTCATACTAGCATCTATCCTATAATTTGACTAGAAAAAAGAACAACAAAGAGTATGTTTAAAAGCGCACGCCGAGCTTCGAAGCATTGCCAAATGGAATCTAGTACATGATAGTTTCAAAATGCATAAGCCAGAATACCTAGTTCACTGCATATTTAAAGTGCTAAGCAAATAACATTTACATAAATATCGTTCTTTATGCTTTCTTTTTCAGATTTTTTTATTGTGGCAACGGCATAGTCACTAAATTTATAATTGCAAGTAGAATTTTTTTGAACTTGATCGAACATTTAAAAATTTTAAAGAATGCTATCAAGACTATTTATTCATTTAAACCTATTTAAGTCTAACCGTGGTCAAAATCATCATAGATCAACTTTTAAGCCTCGGGGGCTTAAGAGATAAAAAGAGCTGGCCTTCCACTGAGGTACTGTAGATTCCAATCCCATTGGTGGCTGGTCAATATGAGCTCTGCTCTTGGCTCGCACCAGTCACGGTGCTCACATAAAATATCCTCAGTGGTAGATGCATCATGGATTGGAATCCCCTTGCAGTCGGGCTAACCATGGGAGGTTTCGTGGTTTTCCTCTCAATGTAACGTATATGCGGGTTAGTTCCATATAAAAGTCCTCCGTGAAGGCTAGTTTGTCCCGATTCTTGATCCAGGAGCTCCCTTGTCTTCTGGATTAGGTTCAAAATTACAAGGTTATGAAGATGAACTTTGATAGTCGTAAACTCAGAATTAGGTCCGTTGTTTAAAGTCGGTTATAAAATAAAATAAAATAAAAATAGATCAACTTTAACATACTCCAAATTAGATTAACTATATGGAAATGTTAACTTTTAACATACTCCTGAAATAGAAATTGCAAAAAGAAAATACATAACAAATATTACAACATATTTTTTTATTTTAAAATAGAAAATGTGCATACGTAAAGAAAAAATACTTTTCCTGAAAGTTTGTATTCTGAATTATTTGCATTGATTTAATCACAATAATATAAAAACTAACGTTTAAAAGTTTTAAGGATGTAATGAAGAAACGAATTTAAGTATTCCAGCTTGAAACAGTATCACTCATAATTATTATTCCTTTTTCCTTAAATGTTGAACTAAAGTGATGTTTCAGCAATCTCTACTTTCTTTAATCGTTGCAAAATACCTTTGTTGCCGTCCAATTGAACATAATCACCTGAAACAAGTAGAAATAGAAAATAATATAGGGTTGCAACAGGTGGCTTATAATGCAAAAAGTGGTAATTACTGAAATGAAACATTTTATTAAATGATGCAGTTAATGCTGGATACTGGATGCTGGATATTGAGGTTATCTCGGCGTTTGGCGCGAAGCGCCACTAACCGATTCATCGAATCTGTTTTGTCGTATTCTAGGAGATCCTAAATATCCATGAAGTTGCAGTATGTTGAAACAACAAATCAAGTCCTTAAAGAAGTAAATCTTTAGTTTTGAAGTGAAATCATGTTTGGAATGGGGAGATCCCCTTGAGTAGAGCTGTATGATAAAGTTAATAGTATTTTGATAGTATGCAGTCTGAGCATAAAAAGGCGGTAATGGGGCTGAAATTCGAATTATCGCGGATTATATCAATATCGAACAACTTATTGAAATCTGATGTGGTGCATGTTTTTGCGTCGCTATAAAATTTTGTGGTCAATTTAGCTATAAAGCAATTGATATCATCAATGTTTAAGTCTTTTCTGTGTAATCTATTGCTAATCGCCCTTGGGGCGCCAGTCATTGTGCGTAAAAATTTACCTTCCGTTATAGATAGCTTCTTTTTTAGGTTGTTGCTTATAGTAGCGAGGGCTGGTCCATCACCTCCTACATCAAGAAGCCTCCACACGGTCTTTTATAAGTAGTCCGCGCAGACTGTTTAAAAAGTGAACCAGTTTTGCGCATGGACCCAAAACCTTTTATAAAAATAATTGAGAAAAATTTATCTTATATATTTGAGAATTGAATCTGTAGTGGTTGACAAATGAATAAAGTAAACCAATAATATTCATAAATAAAATAAATTTTTAGTCATATATTTGCTACCACTTTCTTATTTTAACTATATTCTGTATTAAATGACTCGTTCGGTAAGTGGATATCCTTCACAGTGGTCAGATCGGACTACCTGGAAAAAACCGTGTGGAGGCTTGGCAAGCATGCGTAAGAATTGGTCGAATCGCTTGTATATAGATAGTTCTCTAATTTGATAGATCAAGCTTTGAATTCTTATGCAGGAGGACTTAGAGCGCAAAAAACGCTCCTCTGGCTCTTTTGATTATGTCGTTTAAGTGAGTACTCCAGCTCAAATTATATGAGATCGTGACGCCTAAGTGTTTAACTGGTTTGATCTTGGTATTAAAGAGATAGATGTGGGGAGTATTTTGTTGTTTTTTCTTACTATTTATGATTAAGAATTGACTTTTGTCGGGGTGGTTTTGTGCGCCATTTGATGCACCATGTTTCAACTACTTGCAGTTAATGCTTGTTTTTTTTTTTAAATATGAATGATTTGAAATGTTAGTCATAGTGGTAGTTACGATTGAAAAATTAACGAGAAAACAAATAATTAAAAATAAATTGAGTTTCTACCTACCTCTTTTTTACATTTTTAGTCACCTGTGGCATCCCTGATAACGTATATTATTTCTCTTTGTCTTATTTACTGATTCAATTTAAATTAC
Organism: Parasteatoda tepidariorum; assembly: GCF_043381705.1. Lineage (NCBI taxonomy): Eukaryota > Metazoa > Arthropoda > Arachnida > Araneae > Theridiidae > Parasteatoda > Parasteatoda tepidariorum. The sequence goes on from NC_092208.1 coordinate 69,853,729, forward strand.
TTTAATTTTCTAATTACACATAATTTTTTATTACCAGTCTTAAATTGCCTCGTTGCTCCATGAATACCAGCAATACACGGAAGTCCATATTCTCTGCTAACAACGGCACCTGAAATAATAATAATTTTCCTACGTTAATCAACACTACACAAAATACGTGCGCAAAATTAGAACTTTTTAAGAAACCAAGAATAAATTATCAAAGTAATTTCTTCTTTTTCAGGTACGCTATTTAATGAAGCCGATCTATTGGTAGACATTTGCAGAGATGCCAACTGCTCCGGACATGCCAAAATAATTAAAAAAAACGGTAAATAACTACAAGGTAAATTTTGCAAATATTTGACTATTTTTGCTTGCTTTTTAAGAGGTATAGCACGACATAAGTATTATGAAGTGGTGAATTATGTAAGCCTACGAATTATTTAGAAATAGTGCCGGATAAAAATCTACTAAATTGAATTTATTAAGCCAAGAATCACAATTGGTATACTACAACTTTAAAATATATATTTGCTGTCCGGAGCAAGTTGGCATCTCTGCATTTGACTTAAAAATTATTTTTAATATCAACAAAAAACTTTATGGTTTTATCACAAATTGAATGCTATCATTTTGTGCATAAACTTCCAGCATTATTGGATAAGATAATGTACGAGTATTAACCAGATTTTTCATATGACAAGTTAACGTATTGTTTCGCGCAGTGTGTCCGTTTCTAGAACCTTCTTTTCCTGCTCTTTAAACTGCGAAACTTGCGAACTTGTTAATTATGAATAAAAAGTTTTGCGATTTTTTTGAATTATAAAGGAACAATGAATGCCTACCTATTTAAACATATATTTACAGGGGTTGATCAGAATAATGGAAACACGTCTATACTTACATGATGTAAACAATTTTTCTTTGAGCAGCAAGTGTATTGGGAGATTAAACATGGAAAAAATGTGGGTACTATTTGCACATTCATGCTTTAATCTTTCAAAAATTATGTATACTTTACCCATGCCAAAGTTACATCGACAAAATGAAAGTAGGAAATAAAAGCTTACTTCCTTTTTCAATAGCACTTTAATTACAAAAGCTTTATAATATAAATAATACAATCTTATGGCATGATTTAACTATTGCTGGTATTTAATACTAAAAAGGAGTCATTATCTTCCTCTCTTCGTCTATGAAAATTTTGCATTTAGAAAAACTTCAAGCATCATCTTTCAAGCTTTATCAACAGTTTTGCCATGTAAAATTTTTAATGCTTTAAATAAGACTGTTTACACACATTTAGCATAGAATTATTTCGATATTTTTGCCTAAACCCTGTATTTTCTCGGAAAAACGATATTCAAGAAAACTGTTTGTAACAAAAAAACTAAGCAACAAAATTTAGTTTCACGTACATATGTAAAAAATATAATTAATTATAGGTGCATTACGAATTGGTGATTTCAACTGCGTGAAGACTTCGTTTGAAGTCGGTTGTGAACGTTGACTGGAGTGTGTAGTGGTCAGAGAGCTGATCTTACATCAGAAAGGTCTTGGGTTCGAATCCCAGACAAGGCATGGATGTCCGTTTCAATCTCTGTACTGTCTGTTTTCACTGTGAGAGCAACGTTGGCCTACTTAATATGGTGCCCCTGAAAGAGTAGTCAACAAATTTTGCCCTACTAATAACCTTAATTATCAGTGTCAATTGAATGGGCATTGGAAAAAAGAAGTTTGTTGTACATACTCAATGGAGTTTAAGAGGCTTTAGGAAAATACAAAATAGAATACTTAGATATTTTATAAACTCAATTCTGTATTAAATAATAAAAGAATAATTTAGTAGTAAAAAAATATTAACACTTTTGTAGATGGGCAGTAAATAAAGTTAACACAATTTTAAGAGCTGCATTACCGTGAGATATAAGTCCACCGATTTCGGTAACAACACCCGCAAGCATAGGAAAATAAGGCGTCCAACCAATATCAGTACTGTAAGTCACAAGAATTTCACCTGGCTGAAAAGAAAATTCAGAAACGTAAAATTACCAGCATATAAATATTCACTTAGAGTAAAATACAAAAACCGGTAATGCATTCATTTATAGCGATGCGAAAATTATAGTAAGAAACACAGTGCATCTGAAATAAGTGATATATATATATATATATCATACAAAGCATTTATATCTGACCAAGGTTGGTAGGGAGTTTTGCCCATATCAGAGACGTCGTGAGAGCGATACCGGCCGGGTGTAGACTCCCCGTGCGTATAATCAATCGTGACTGGTGCACGTTAATACTGAAACTGTCGGGTCACAAAGTCCTCCAAATTCCCATACATTATTAATACCTCTGGGGGTACTGAATTAGAGATTGGTCATTCTCTGGTTTGGGTTAAAATTACGATCTGTGGATAAATTGAAAAACAAAAAACGCAATCTCTGCCTTAAATCCGCTTGGTCTCACCAAGCATGCCTGCTAGTATTGGCAAGTGGCATTAGAAACATATTGTTGGCCCACGTCCGAAATACTTTATGCTCCTATACGAAGATGGGGAGTTGTAGGTAACCACTTACAAATCTATTGTGAACTGAACGTAACTATCAACTTTGTTGGTAAGAGTACCACATAGAACCATTAATTAGCTATGGTAAGTACGGGTCTTTTGTTTCACACAGATAAATTCCAAGAATAAAACAATTGAGCTGCTAGTCTTTATCTGTTTGATGTAAGTTCGTGGAAGTAGGCCCTTAATATTCAGCGTTCTAAGGCAACTGTCCGTCCAAAAGGACTTTAGGCACAAATGGTTTAACCCCTTTACTCAGAATTTTCATTAAACCTAATTTCAATATTTTTCTATTATTTTGAATTAACTTAGGACAAAATATTATATTTAGCATTTTAATAATTTTTGGTCATGAAATACAACATCGGACACAGGTGTCCCTTTTTGCGGTAAAGGTAAATTTTTCCAAACATGACTCACTTCCAAACAATAATTTTTCAAATTCGCACTTATTTATAATAGATCTAAGAGAAACAGTAATTCGTCATCGAAATTTGTTTAATTTGCAAAAATCAGTTATTCATAAATTTTTGAATATGAATTTTTAAAAATTTTAACTACTTTTTTGGATTTTATATTTTAGAACAAATATAGTTCCGAGAATCTTTTTTTTCGGTAACTATTAGACTGCTTTTTTTCGGAATTCAAAAGTATTAAATATATTTTTTTACTTGACAGAAAGAAAGAAGATAACGGTGTCCCATCTGCGAAAGAGGGTAAATGTACTGCTCTTGTTGTTGTTGTTGCCATAGGCCATTAAGGCAAGAGGTGCTAGAATACTTGTTTTCCATTGGCGCCATATATGGTCAAATGTGTTGTGATTGACACGAATGCCTCGCTTTATCAAAACAAATTCAAACAGAGAAATAAATGATTTTTTTATCCTTAAATTTATGAAAAAAAGTAAACAAAAATGGAAAAATATTTTTTTATTAAAATGGAAATCTTTTAATTTTTTACACTGACGTCTCTATAATACAACTCAGCTGACTGATTGATACTATTGACTCATCCATATTTTCAGTGATCACAAAATAATTTCATGGGAATAATGATCGCGCATTTACACTTAAATAATTCAGAATTTTGTTTTAATTTACCACTTAACCCTTTAAAGGGCCATTTATTTCTAGTAAAAGTAAATTAATATATTTTTGGAACTGAAATTGTTTTAAGAATAGTAATTGATGCAAGAAAAAAAACTCACCTAGTTTATTAAGATGCTATTTTTTTGGTGGTAAATATATTTAAAATGACCTATTAGGAACTTATTGACTTTTGTTTTTTGTTATTTATAAAATTAATTTTATAAATGCTACAATCTTCAAAAGGAATTATGTATTTTATAACCTTCGTACATTTTTTTAAACTAGCAAATAGTCACCAATTTTATTCAAACGCACTTCAAGAAAGGTGAAGTTATTAACAAATGGAAACCTAAATTTAAAGTGGTAAAAAAGTGGTGGTAAGTATACTTCCCACGGCCTTCGAAAGGGTTAAGTTATATAAGACGTATCGCAATCACGAAATTTCATATCCAGTTATAGATATAGATACTTGTCGATTTCTTCTGATTAAAAAGAATTATAATTTCATAAAATTAAAAATCTGTCAACCGAATTTAAAGAATACAGAAGAAGTATTATTTCTTACTTTTAAGGACTCGGCTTCCTTTAAGGTTAACGCAACTCTGACATAAGCTTTTGCTATTCCAGCACTCACAGGAGAACCTTAAAAAAAATGTTTGATAAAATTCGATTTCTTTTTACAATATTTCAGTTTTAAAAAAGTTTATAAGTGATTAAATATATTTCATCGAAATATTTGTTTTTTTTTTTGGAATCTGGCTTAATTTGTTTTTAAATTAAGACTTGAGAAGTTATTATTCCTTTCCTTACCTTTCATTGAAAAGTTCTCTTCATCAGAAATTTCCACATCGCTCTCCATATCTATCTAGTTAAATGAAAATATATGTATTGATCACTATTATCTCTCACACAACATAAATATCTTTTAGCAACATATGTTTTGGATATATAATTTTTATATATATTCAAAAATAATTTATTATACTTATTAATC
>NC_092208.1:69860961-69865862 GCF_043381705.1 Parasteatoda tepidariorum
AATGGTTGTATGGCTTAAGGTTTATGTTAAAATATAGCTATTGTGCTTTTGATGTGATCATTCCAGGTGAGTTTGCTATTGATTATAAGGCCAAGATAATTTGCTTTTTTAACTATTGGTATTGGTATGTTGAACATTTTTGGTTGAAGTTGTGGAAGTATTTTAATTCTTCTTTTTTGTATAATTAATATTTGTGATTTTCCAGCATTTACTGCAGTTTTCCATTTTAAGCACCAGTCTTCTATTTCGTCTATATGGTCTTGTAGTTTTTGAAGAGCATGATTTGGGTTTCTGGATTTAATAATAATACCGGTATCGTCTGCGTAATAGGCTGTTATGCTGTTATAATCGGCTTTGTTTATAGGAAAATCATAAGTGTATAATATGTATAATATCGGTCCCAGAATGCTGCCCTGTGGTACTCCGGCTGTGATGTTTCTCTTTGTGGATTTTTTGTTTTTGATGGTGATTTGAAATGTTCTATTAGAAAGATAGCAGGATAGGAGTTTGATTATGCCGGGTGGAAAATTCAGCTGTATGAGTTTATATATTGTACCAGTGTGCCATACTTTATCAAATGCTTTGGATATGTCAATCATCAGGAAGGCTATTGTTTCTTTATTTATGATTGCTCTGCCAGTATAGTCTATTATTCGGAGTAACTGTTTGGTGGTATCTAGTTTTTGTCGGAATCCATACTGTTCGTCGGGGAGGGCTGTAAGAAGTGGTTTTATTCTATTGTAGATGATTTTTTCGTATATTTTTCCAAGTATGTTAAGTAGACTGATTGGGCGATAACTCTCAGGGCAGCTTGGGTTCTTATTTTTCTTGAGAAATAGAATGACTGATGCGTTTTTCCAGATTTGTGGGTAGTAATTATGAGCAAGGCAGACATTAAAAATATGCGTGATTTTGCAGATGTAGTTGTTTGGTAATAGTTTTATCATCTTATTCTTTATCCCGTCCTCACCTGGAGCTTTATTGTTTTTCAGTTTTTGTATGATGCAGCTAACTTCTTGATTATTGGTTGAATTTATTGTTTCTGGGATGAGGTGTTCAGTTTGAAAATTAACAGACAAAAATGAGAGCAGATCTATATCTTATACATTATAAAAATAAAAAAAAGTAAATAATAAATATATTGTAAAAAGTGTTGTAACTCACATCAGCAGCCAACAATATTCAAAAGTATGTATTATTGTTGTTGCTGATGATGAGTTTCAACACTTTTATTTATTACTCTTTTTACACTTTTATTTATATTTTTATTATTTGCATCGTTTTGTTATAATGTATAATATATATACTCTTAAATCAACCTTGTAAGGAACTGATATAGAAGATTTTTAATATTGGTTAATATTTTTTAAAAAAACTTAGCATAACTTAATTGCTCTTATACAACCAATTAAAAAACTTTTAAGAAATTGACAGGAAAAACTGAAATGTTTAGTATCCACGTCTGAATGTTCAAGACGTGATTCGTCCGGAACAAGAAAGTTTTTGTAATCAATTATTAACCCAAAAGTTTTGCTTATTTTATAGTTAATATATACTTCTTCAATGATTTATTGAAAAATAAAAATATATTATATATGACTAAAATTAATGTAAATAACTGTAAAATTATCTTACTGGTTTTGGGAATCCTTTCATGATTTCGGGAAAAATATATTTGTCTAGTATAGGATAACGCCTGCGCCTGTGCCTTGCCCTGCAAAATAATAAGATTAGTTTCAATCTATTGCATATAGCTACTACTTTAAATATTTTTTTTTTACTTTTAAGGATTTAGCAACCACTTTATTAAGTCAAACATAAATATAATATCAAACGTAAGTATTAAAATACATTTTTTTTTCTAAATTTAAATGGTTCTAAATTTGATTAGATCCCGGTTCACAACAGGGTATCGAACACCGACACAAGACTCGAAAAAAAAAGTTGCTACCCACACTGTTTAAACATATATTTTATGCTGACAATTTAATTTCATAAATATACGGTAAAGTATTAAATCTTCTATCAATGGTCAATACATTATGAAAATCAAGTACTTTCAGTGACCCAATTTGTTAAAAATCCTGCATTTTAATAATAAAAATTAAATGATATTTCAGCATTTTATAATTTTTAAAATCCAAAAATGTTTGATTTAATATCTATTTAAATGTCTTTCATATTTCACTAAATAAATTTGCTCCAAAAATAAATTTTAAGTAACAATCTTAAAATATAAAAAAAGTGTACCTTGATATAATTTTTGGCGATCTTGTGTTAAGCAGCTCTTTAATTTCATTTAAATTCATGAAAAAGAGTAGATCTTCATCTGGAATACGACCCTCAGAAAGCATCAATTTGGCTAGAGAAGTGTATGCTTTTCGCCAAGCATCGATTGTTTTGATTAACAAAGACTAAAAGGAAAAAAAGCAATAATTTCAGCTGATAAAAGATAAACTTAAGTCCCAGTCCTAGTGTTTTGATTTTATTGGCCACCTGGGCCGTGAAGCTGTCACTATCCCATTCATCTGGAATTTTAGAACTATTTTGGTTAAGCATTAAAGTAAGCAGGCAGTGGGGTTGCTTTTGTGAATGTTTCAAGAACTTTGCTTGAATAACTAAAGAGGAATAAAAAAAATAAAACGAGCAACTTATTCCAAACTATGTTTATTTGAAGTTGAAATAGTAAAGAGTTTTTTCAGCGTGAAGAAACGTTATTTTCAGAAGGGTTGATGTAGTTATTTGTTTTGATAGTTATGATATGAGGCTTCGGAGGTGAAATGTGCAGCCGTTGGTCTATGGTTTTTATCTTTCATATAATTTTCAAATTTAAAGATTTCATTAAAATTTACTGCTTTACATTCTATGGCTTTACTGAAAAACTCTGCTCTTAGTTTGTGATAGAGTTGGTATTTTCAGGTCTGCATGTATACTGGTATTCAGGATGAATCAACTGGCATTGGTTATTTTTCTAAAGATCTTGTTTTGAAATTGGTTTAATTTTTTCAGTAGATGTTGTGGTATTTTTGTCCATACAGGTGAGTATGTTTTGAAATTGGTTTAATTTTTTCAGTAGATGTTGTGGTATTTTTGTCCATACAGGTGAGTATTGGGCTGATCATTGCTGTACATAGTTTAAGTGTACATAGTTCTTTAGTTTAGGTGGCATATTCCGATTAAATGTTTATTATATGGCTATTATTATGAAAAAAATGGATAAATATGACAACCGACACTGACGTCTTCAGGGGGTACCAGCTCCGGAACAATCTCCCTTGTATTATATACAAGAATGTTCCAGTACCATGTTAAAGAATTGTTAATAGGTCTTCGTAATCACGGACATACGTTTCAAAAAAATGGCTGAACAATCAGTTTCTCTTTACCGGGGTACAAACATCTCTGGGTTTAAGTTAAGCGCTCCAAGCCACAAAAATCCATTTGCATACGACGTGAAAATCCGTCGTCTTTACATCAGCCTGCTACTCAAGAGCACCAAACATTATGCGGACTTCACGACTCATGGACCTGAGTCAAGCATGAATTTTCATCAAGTAAGGCGCATAAGAAACCTGAGGAAACTGAAGGACGAAGGCCGAAAAAAGTTTAAGCTAAGTTTTGTTCTTTTCCGTCTTCATATATTAGCAGATTTTTAGCCCTGAACTCAGCCTAGAAAATTGTAGATTCGCAGCCTGAAAAGTAAAATACCCCTACCGGAGCCTAAAAGCGTTAAAAACAATCGTCAAACTATGACTATCTTAGATTCCTTGACTGAATTATTTAATTAAAATTCCTTGCCCCGTAAAGAGTTAAAATATAATTTGCACAAATTGTTTAACTTGAGCCACGATGGCTCAAGGGATAGAGCACTCCCCTTCCAATGAGGTGAACCGGGTTCGGATCCCCAGCGATAACTGGGCGACAAAGAATCTGCATCCGGTTCGCACCGACCACAGTGCTGACGTGATATATCCTCAGTGATAGGCAGATCATGAGTTAGAGTTCCTTTGCCGTCAGGTTAACTGTGGGAGGTTCTCGCGGTCTTCCTCTCTGTGTAACGCAAATGCCGGTTAAATCCATCAAAAAGTCCTCCACGAAGGCAGACTTCTCCCAATACTTCCCTTGTCTTCTGGATTGAGTTCCAAATTACGAGGCTACGGAGTTGAACATTAGTAGCCGAAAACCCAAACATTTGTCTGGCTGTTCATCGACGGTTAAAAAATAAAAATAAAATTTATAGACATAACTTATTTAAATTTATCTTTTCGATTCATTAAGATTGCCTCTTAGGACGTGACTGTCCCATCATTAGATCAAAAGTTATTGAGGTATTCCGCTTTTACTTCTATTTTTTTAGCACATTTTACTGCCCTAAAGAGAGTAAATGCTCTTGTTTTACATACCTTTGATAATTCTCTTTGTTGCACTGCATATTGTCCTCGAGATATTAGAAACTTTAAAAACAATCTACAAACAACACAAATGTTTCATTACCAAGATTTATTTTTAAAGAACAATATAATTCAACCATAATGTATTATTAATATAAGTATTTATAATTGGATTAAAGTTAAAAATCGGTTATATCAAGGTCGAAGTCCTTGGCTGCAAAATTAAAATTGTATCGTGATAATGAAGCTTAGTAATAAAGTAATTAGTAATTAGTAATTCGAGCATAATTATATAAGTTATAAACTTGATGTTTATTTCTATATCGCTTGTAGTTTATATTAATGTGAACTTTCGCGCATTTTGTGTAAAAGCTTATTTCTATATTTAAAATAACATTAGAATTTACAATTTCTATTTATTTCTTTAATTTATAAATTTATTTAAAATTGTTTTAAGTACTATATATATATATATATATATATATAATGACTGCCATAAGAGATCGTTTG
>NC_092208.1:69865914-69881555 GCF_043381705.1 Parasteatoda tepidariorum
TATATACAAGGGGTGATCAAATGAAAAGGTACGAAACGACGTAAATACGTAACAGTTAAATATTTGCATATTCCGCTATGGGAGAACGTAGCGAGACATCTCGGGATGCGATTGAAGTCTCTGACTGGGATCGGAGCATGCGCGGGGGCCCGCGTGAGCAGGAGAGAGCAGAGACTCTTATCAAACGCGGCGCATTTCTCAATGATCTTTCATTGAGAAAGCTTTTCCTCAAATGATACGACAGTTCGTATGAGGACAGGATGGCGTTCACGTTGCAAAATTCGACGATTGAGGAGCAGCGAGGTGTTATCCGATTTCTGACAGCGGAACGTGAGAAACGGGCAGATATTCATCGCCGGATGGTGACAGACCGGGGCTGCTCATGGAGGGTGTGGTTCTGCTCCATGATAACGCGCGTCCACACGTCTCCAGAGTCACACACACGGAACTGGCAAAGTTCAAGTGGGAGACGTTAAACCATCCACCCTACAGTTCGGACATGTCGCCCTGCGATTTCCATGTGTTTGGTCCACTGAAGAAACACTTGAAAGGGAAGCGCTTCAACTCGGACGACATACTCAAGGACGCTGTGAAGAACTAAACCTCGTCACGGCTTCAGGAATTCTGGGAACATGGAATCCTGCGGCTTGTTCATCAGTAGGATCCTTGTGCTCAGGCCTATGGTGTATATTTTGAATAAAGTTCATATTTGTACCTACCGTGTCGTTTCGTACCTTTTCATTTGATCACCCCTTGTATATAAAGTTACAAGAATGGATTTTTTATCTAGCCATTTTTATATTCTTTTAAATTTTTTTAATATTTTCTCAAGGTTCTTAGCTAGTTTATGCATTTTCAGCTTAAACTTACTTGTTTGCAAAACCCAATGAAAGGCTCAAGGATGAAAGCTTTTCCTCAAAACTTTTTTTCTTATTCGAAACTTTTTCAGGTTTCCCGACTAAACTCTGTCAATAAGAGGAAGAAAAATATATTTAATTTTCCTTTTCACAATCTCAAATTTTTAAAGACAATTTAAACTTATAAAAAATTAAATGAAAAAAACTTATAATTTTACTATTTCGTTATTTGCATAAATAAAACCTAATAACAAAGCCGAGCTGGAAATTTTGCATTTACATACCTGCCAACTTTTACGCATTTGGCGTAAAATTTCTTTTTAATATTTGAAGTGGTAGTAAATATATACTTTTTTTTCTGTTATAAACTTAATTTTTAAATGATTTTGATCACCACTATACTTAAAAAAATTAAGCATATATATTGATATGTGTTGTTATCATGGTTGTCAGCTTAAGCTTTTTCAAATACAACGTATTTTTTGGCTTAAAATTTAAATTTTAATTCCATTTTAATACCACTGGAAAAAATCATAATGGAAGGGATTAAAAGTTGGCAGGTATGCATTTAGCACAGATTTCTTTTAAGAAGTTCTAAGTGGTAACAAAAATGTATTATTTCAAGATTTTAAATTATAACACTAATTACCACGGTATTTAAATAATTCTATGACCAAAAAAAACTTGATGAGAATATTACTGGGTTGCTACGTACGACTAAAAATGTAGAAAGTGGAAGCTAATAAAATTCAAACTTTTATCATAAGTTGATAAAAGTTTATGCATAAATATTTCAATGAATTTAAATTAAAAGAATTCTTTTCACCACTATGCTTCATATAAATAATCTAAAGAGGAACATAAAAAATTTAATTTTCAAATAGAATAAGCAAAAAATTTAATAAACAGAAATATTTCAAATTATTCATTTTGAGTTTTTGAATAGGAAGACGACTTATATGTTTGTGCAAAAGCCCGAAATCTGGTAAGTCCGGGGTTTTGCCGGTAAAACTTAGGGTTTGTTAATAGTTCGAAGTATGTTTCATGATTTCCTTTCCGTTCCTCGACTTTTTCCAAGATATTGCGTAAAACTTAGGAATAACCAACGCCTTCCATTTTTAGTCTGAAACGAGACATTTTTTACTGTTGCCAAAAATTGCATTGTTTTTTTTTAAATTTTTGTAATTTCTTAAAAAGTAATTATAAAACAGTTCCATCGATATTATCCTAAATCATCGTACATTGTTTTTATTGCTTTCACAACTTATTTTTCAATTAAGAATAAAGTATTTTTAAACCACTCAGAGACACACTGTATATAATATATGGCCCTCTTCTGTTAACCCTTTCACGCCGACTGTCACAAATACGTGCCAGCATAAAACCGTATCAATCAGGGCAAAAAGATAAAACTGGTAACCAAAGTAGTTCCTTAGCAATTTATTTGTGGGCGGGGTTATATTTGCTTGATTTATTTAATTCACCATTACGTAGTTCAAAACAAAATTATTTAGTTATACTTTGAACTAACATTGATTATATCTGCGATTAAACTAACAGTAATTAAAGTAAAAGCAAATTAAGTCTGTCAAATTAGCAATGACGACATTTAAGTTACTGTTTTTTATTTATTTACATCCTGATTCTGATTTTGTACGAATGCTTTTATAAATCACCCGTCCCCAAGGGGTTAAAGGAGGCCGTTAAAGGTAGTTAAATTTTCTTCGTCAAATCAAAAACCAAACATAATAATTATCAATCAATTTTTCATTTTTAATTATCTGTTTAATCAAGAGGTGTGAGTACCATTGCTGGGTTTACCCTATACTGATCTATTCTGTTGTTTTACTAAGGATAATGTTAAGTGCCACTACCAGGTATACTTTACATTGACGCTTTATATGTTTGTATGCCATTTCCCGACATACACTTCTCTGATGTTTTTCGAAGGTTAAATGCTATATCTCTTGCATACCCTGCATTGGTCTTTTTTAAAGTTGAGTGGCACACCCCATGTATAGCATATAATGATTATTTTTTTTAAGTTAAGGGCCAATGCATATACATTTCCTACTATTACCTACACTGGTTTTTCTAAGACAAAATGTCACTTCATGGTAACATGGCTAACTGTAAAGATGAAGGGTTGCCTTCGAGTCTTCGAATTCGATTATCAAGATTTGGTGACTTTTTAAGCTTCCTTTAACTTAACAGTACCCATTATGTATAGGCGAATGAAAAATCATATCATAAATAATCTCTCGTTTCGGACTTTTACCAGAAAGCATTGGTAACTCCTAGATTTTATAGCAAAAACTTGGTAAAAGTCCTAAATGGATTCATATTAAAGCATACTTCGGATTTTTGCCAAGCCACTTTGGTTAATCTGAGGTTTTACCAGTGAGACCTAAGACTTACTAGACTTATGGCTTTTATGGAAACATATACACAAATGGATCCTAGTGGTCAAAATTATTTTAAAGATAGCAAAATTTTTATCATAAAATTCATTTCTTCTTTTAGCAAGTTTATCATAAAACGTTCCTGATTCGCACTGTAATCCTTTAAATTGAAATGCTCATTAAAAATTCTACATCAACAAGGCTAAATGTATTTAAATTTAAGTGAGTGCTAAATCAGAAATACTTACATTTGCTTAAATGACTAGTTTCCCTAGTCAAAATTTTAAATAGTTTGCCATTTATAGGCCAGCATAATTATGAAGGCAACCATCTAGTGGCTCCATCATAAGCCACAATATTTTAAGGTGGTAACCAACATAAGTGATCATCATTACAACCACTTCAATATTTTTAATGGACCATTAGTGCGTTGGAATGACCTAAAAATCGGAACCTATACACTTAAAAATATTGTATTTTTAGGGTTCCTTCGAGTCTAGTGGTGGTAGGAAATTTACATTTATGTAAGTAGTATTTTTATAACTTCTTCAGACCCAATGTATATATTAGGATACATCACCAAGTACAGGATACCTACAACCTAGTCTTGTAGAAAATAAAAGAGTGGTGACGAACTTTCCTCAAAACTGCTTAAAATTTCTTAAAGTTAGCTTCTAATTATTTTTTATAAAGTCAATTTCGAAGTTTTCACACAACGATAAAAGAAATTTCGAAAACAATTGCAGATATCAATACTTAAAAAACTCATATTTTTCATAATATACTTACCGCCTTAAGAAAATTTTAGGAAGTGCTTGTGGCATGGTATGTGGTCCGGGATTTGGACCCAGAACCTCTCTGATGCAAGTTCTGATGCTTGTTGGCCCATAATTATATATCACTTATCACATTAAATACTATTTGTTAAAAAAATGACTTACTTTTAACAGGTTAATCAAAGAATTGCGGTCCTCTCTCCATGGCTTTGTTCGCATATCAAACTAAAAAAAACGATGTAAATTAAAAATTTTCATGGTCACAAATTTAAAAAAAAAATAAATAAATAAATTGTGAAAATTTGTAGTTTTGATTCTTTAAGTAGTAAACTATTGTAATTTTTCAAAATATTTTTCGAAACTTTCATGTTTTTACTTTTCGTTTTTTAACTACCGATTTTCTTTCAGAAATAACAAGGAATAAACGAAAAACCGACACCTAAATCTTCAAATTTCTGCAAAACCGCAAATTTTAATGATATTTTCGACTGCATAAATCTCAAAGAGGATGCAAAGCTTAGACCCTCAGCACACTCCTACACTTCTGGTATCACACTAACACTTAACAACACGAACACTCTCTGAATTATTCACTCTCAGATTCAGCTTATCCCTGTGAAAGAGCAAACCCTCGGAATCTGATCAGGGGTAAGCTAATCCCTGTGACTTAAGTGTAGAGAGCAACCCGGCACGAGTGATAATTACCAAGACGTCCTGGTCTCTACTTTAACAGAGCCACACTTACTTATACACATACACACATCTTCATATTCCTTTAACTCGCCCCCCTTTTGTATGTATTCCCAAACTGTAAATACTGTAAATATTCATTCTTTAATTTAACCTTTTTCATGTACTTTTTTATTACTGGTAATTTTGTTATTACCTAATAATCGCAAAGTGCCATTTTTTTTCTCTCACGAACTCCATTTGGGTCCCCAAACTTTATTTTTGTCGTGTATATTTCTTAGGCTAATTTCAATATGAATGGGAAAAGGGCCATAAGGCCTCAGATGCCCAGTTCCACTGCAACAAACGAACGTACCTCTCTCAAACATCTGTGTCCATGTTTTGTCAAAAACTCTCTGTATTTTGCACCTGCCATTGTTTCAGATCGATCCAACCATTCTAGAATATCCTGGAAAAAAATTATAGTTTAAAGTAGCTAGTTGAATCTTAAAATTTGTTTTATTGTCAAAATGATAACTAAAAAGTACCTTTACTGATTTACTCTTGAAATCCTCTGGCTGTATTTCTTTCTCAATGTAACTAGCCAATTCCTGCAAAATTTTAGAAGTGTGTGAAGTTTATAAAAAAAATTCTGGCTGTGTCTTGTTTTAAATCTAAAGAGGTGAGTTTATCATGTTCGGTAGAATCATACTAAACTTTAAGTCAACAATTTCGTTTGAACCTTAACCGAGTCAAACGACATACAATAGAGACAAAAAAAGACATATTTTGTTTGCATATGAATCTCGAAACGATGCATAGTAAAAATACAATAGATTTATAATTTAATTAGAAAAGTTATAGGTATAAAAAGTCTCTCAATGTTCAATTCCAAAACTGCAATTTCTTGAGAATAAAAAGAAAGACATCACTAAAAAAATTTATGGTTTTATTTTATTTTATAACCGTCGTTGAACAACCTACCCAATTTTAAGTTTACGACTACCAATGTACAACTCCGTAGCCTTGTAATTTCCGAGAAGATCCAGTAGACAAAGGAACTACTGGATCAAGTATTGGAAGAAATTGAACTTGGTGGGTGACTTTTTTTGGTGGAACTAACCTGCATTTTCATTACATAAATAGGAAAACCTTAAACGGTTATCTTGACCGAAAGGTGTCGCTAACCCATGATTCGTCGACCACTGAGGGTCACTTTACGACCACACAGTAGTCGGTGCTAGCCGGGAGTGGAATTCGTATCGAACAGTCATCAATGAGATTCGAACCCATGTCATCTCAATTAAAGGCGAGAGCTCTACCCCCTGAGCTGAAAACTATTTCGGAAATTGTACAGTGTGCAAAGTAAAAACCGGGCCACCCTAAATAACTTTTGATCGAATGATCGGATCTACACGTTCTAGGATTCAATCTTAATGATTCGATATGCTAATTAATTAGTGCTGACGATCGTTTAAGTAACGAAGCTAAACACGAAAACGTACTTTTTCTGTATAAACTTATCTTTTTTCCCACGGGTTTGGATTTTTAACCCCAAAATAAAGGAAGTAGCCACAAGCTGTGAAATATGACCCACTTAGCTTGGCCGAAAGACCAGTCCAAAAGTCTGGATCCCTTAATGTTATTTTTTCTTTTTTCGTATTTAGACAAGTCTTGAAAACTTTTTAAAAGAATTGAAAAATTTTCGCCCACAATTATAAAATTCACTTATCCAAAGATAATTTCATGCAAGATATCACTTTTAACAATTTTTTAGTGTTTTTTTTTTTTATTATTCTATTTAATAACAGTCGGAAAACATTTCGAATTGTAAGTTATGCGATGTCTTATTCCATTTTAACGAACTGAATTCAATTTTAGGTGACAAAATACAAAACTTAAGCAAAATCGATCGAATAGTTCCTGAAAATCCGAAGTTTAAAGAAACCGTATTTTTAAAATTCGATATCTCAGGAACTATTCGATCAATTTCGCTCAAAATTTGTTCTTTGCCATTTAAATATTACATCCCTTAAAATGACGAAAGAAAATTTATACCTTTACAATCAGAGAGGCTAATTTGCTCCGTACAGGTGATTAATATTTTAGGCTTTTAGTGTGACTCTTGGTTTCATAAATTCGATTTACAGGGTTTTTAATCAGCCCTACTTCTAAATAATTCAAAGGCTTATGTGATACACCACTTAGTTGCTGTTTATTAGCCAAAAATCAGCAAATTTTAGTTTGTGGTTCTCTACCGTTTTTTAAAATATTTCGTCAAATGCTGAGTAGTTGGCATCCATGTGGAATTCATAAATTTTTCAACTATTATTTCATGAAAAACAGTAAATATTTGTTATAAGTTATATTTTGAACGGAATTTTTTTTTCCGGATAAACGAATTTAATAATTGTGTGCAAACTTTTTTAAATTCGCTTAAGAAATTCTCGAGATATGGAGAAAAACGCAAAAAAATAAAATTAACATTAGGAAGACCAAACTTTGGCAAGCACTCCTGACTAAAATATGGGGACCATATTTTCCAGATTGCGGATACTCTCTATATTTTGGGGATCAGAAATTCAAATTCGTTGAAAAAAAGGTATGTTAATTCAGAGAAAGTACGTTTTTGTGTCTGATTTCGCAACTTAAAATACCGTCTGCAGTCTTTAATTAGCATATTTGAGGTCAACCCCTCAAACCTCTAAGATTGAGTTTTAGAGAGCGAAAATCCAACCATTAGATCAAAGGTTAATCTGGATGGTCCATTTTTTATTTTATGCATTCTGCATTTGTTAAATTTGTTTTTATTCTGAACATATTTTGCACATTTCTTTTGTGTTTTAAATTGCACGTTAATATTGAAAAAGTGTACGACAACAAATTTACCCATATAATATTGTTTGAAAATACTTACTTCTATAGCCGCTGGAACATCAGCACTTACAACTTCACTACTTATTCTCATCAGCTCCGAAAAATCCCGATATACGTCAGCATTAATTTCTAAAAAGATGTTTGTTTTATATCTCAGTTGGCTAATTACATATCTCTAATAATAAACATATTATGTGTCTCTAACAGTAGTAAGTTTCTCTTATAATAAAATAATAAACAACAAAAATGTTTGTAAAAATGATAACATACTTCTTTCTAGATATACTTTGGAGAAGAAAACATTAATCCGGGCAAAAAATTATCCCCATCAGTATAAAATATAACCATTTATATTTCACTTGGCTAATTACATATCTCCAATAGTAAACATATTATAAGTCTCGTATAGTAGTATGTGTTTCTAATAGTAAAATAGTAAACAACAAAATTATTTGCACAAAAAAAAATCTGACAAAATACATTTCTTTCTAGTTATGTTGCAGCTGAAAGCATTATTAATTCGAGCAGAACTATTCCCATCAGTATGAAAAATAACCCATCAGCATTTTAGGAACCGATGGTAAAAAGTGGTAGCAATCTTCCATCATTTGAAACTATTGAATTAATAAATGGATTAATTGTGTTTACAAAAATAAAATTTTGATCCTTTAATTCTCAGTTTGCATGATTATGCAGGTTAGATATTAGCCCAATATGTGTATAGTGGTAACATATTCATTTTAAAACAAGTTTAAACTGAGTTTTTTTTCTCCAAAAGCTACATTTCAGTGTTTAAAATATTTTTTGGTTCAAAATACAAACTACTTTTAAAAAGAACGAGCAACAAACCAAAAACAATTTAACATGCCCAGTGTATCCAGTGTGCATGCCCAGTAACAAACTACTTTAACATGCCCAGTGTATCATCATATTGCAATTCTAAAAACTTAATAACATACGAAACATAAAGAAAACTTACCTCCTCGATATTTTATTAAAGCATTCAAAATGAACACATTCCAAATAGAAGATGCTTCGCTATTTTTTATATGAACAGTCATAGTCTAAAAGAAGTTTAAAGAAAACAAATTATAACATCTATACATTTAATTCAGTTTCAGTCCATTCAGTTACTAAGTTTAAAAGTCCAGTTACTAAGTTCAGTTACTAAGTTATGTGCTTCTAATAATCTTGGCTTCGCCGGTCACCAGTAACCCCCTTGGCGCTTCGAACAAACTCAGTGCCGGTCACCGGTGACCCCCATAGCAATCAACGTGCCAATATAGAGTATGACCTTCTGCAAGCAAATACCACAGGCAAATAAAATTGTTAAAAGTGGTGGCTAATAAAAACTAAAAATCCATTTCAAAACTTTAAACTTAGCAACTCTAACTTGCATATTTCTTTCATCTCACCAGTTAAACTAAATATATAAGGGATACCAACTACTCCGCTTTCTGCAAAAGTTTTTAATAGTTAGTAGGAAATTAGGTGATAATAGTTGCAGAATAAGGATAATGACGCCTTTTCTTTAAAAGAGTCACCAAAAGATAACTGCAATGAAGGTGCATACCGGCCAACAAGTACAGTAGCTGAAAAAGATTTTACAACGTGGCAGTAAAACAACAATTAAAGTTGAAACATTTTCTAAAAATTAAACTACTTAGACATTTAAGAGCTAAATAAAATAAATTAACAAATAGGTCACATTTACATATTTTTTTTAAAAATGCTTATTTGAAAAGCTTAGTGGAAGAACTGGGTAAGTGACATTTTTAAAAAAAATTGAGATTTCTCAGGAAAGTTCTTATTTTAATTCTATTTAAATATATAACATTCATTAATATTGCTAAATCTATTTATGCCGAAGATATTCAGTGGACGAACAGGTTAAACAACATTATTTGAATATTCAGAGGATAGTAGTGGATGAGTGACGTGGCGACATGTAGTCAAGAAACAACCCTAGAAAATCTCTTTTTTGGCATCGAACGCTATGGCAAGGGGAAAAAATTTGGTGAAAATGAAAAACTTGAAACAACAGCTTCCATGCATTAAAAAGGAATTAATGTTTTTTTACGAATCAATAATTAAAAAGTACAAGAGAAAATAAACAGCTTAATCATACATTTTTTTTGCTTCTGGTTCGCTTAGTTTGTGTTTAAACGCACTGCCCAAATAAAAAATTAAATTTTTTTTTCAAAATAAAGTAACGTTGAAAATAAATATTATTTAGTGCTTAGGCAACTTATTCAGTTTAGTATTACTGTTACCTGCTATTGTTACATATTTGTTTTTCTTTTTGAAATAAAATTAAATAATCAATAAATCGGTAATGATCAATGAAAATGACAAATACTATACTAAAAATAACTTAAATGACGTTACCGCTAGAAAATACGTTTCTACAAATCGGAGCAAGCTGCGATCTCTTTACTATTGATAATGAATGCTATCTGGTTTACTATTGATATTGATAATGAGTTTTCGTTTCAAACATCAATATCAATGAAAGATAAGTTATGGTGGTTACGATTAAATAATTTAATTTTGTTGTCCTCGGCCATTAAGCAGAGAGGGTGAGTTACGCTCTTGTTTTCAGTGGCGCCCTCTATGGCCAAGAATTCTACTTCTGATTCACACATTCGTCACACCCTTTTTTATAGGGCGGACCCATTCATGCACCCCCAGAAGTATAAATTGTTATGGGAACATAGAGGACTTTGTGACTCGACAAATGTTACATGCACCAGTCACCATTTACAACCCGGGGAGCCTGGATTCGAACTCCCATATTCACGAACGTGAGATCAGAGTCTTGCCAACCAGGCGAATAATTTAATAGATTAAATATATAAAAGTAGATTCAGTTTCTAGGACTTCTTACATTTTTAGTCGCCTGTGGTAGCCCTATTTCTGAAGGCCAGGCAAGAGTCACAATGAATTCTTACTCTTTCGTAAGAGCATACAATCCAAATTCTTCAAAAGTTTAGTAATCTCAAAAAAAAAAAAAAAAAAAAAAAAAAAAAAAAAAAAANATCTCAAAAAAAAAAAAAAAACATTTTTTCGAGTAACAATATTTTAGTAAATATTTTAGTAATATTTTAGTAAAGCAACAGTATTTTAGTAAATTAGAATCAAAAGAATTTAGTCCATCTCCACATATAAATAAATAAAGCAGATATATAAAAAGCAAGACAACCTAGGAATCATTTACGCTAATTTAATTACCAACGATGCTCGGCCTATGTTTCCAGCTCCATATGACAAGTGAAAGGAGCTAGGAATCACGTTCTAAAGTCTAATAAAAATTTTATAAAAATTCCTTAGTAAATTTTTTTTTAAAAATTTCCTTTAATTCAATAACACAACAAAAAATATTTTTTTCAAATAATTCAAATGTTAAATGATAGGTCAATCCTCACTCACAGCCGTAATAAACTTTAATTAAGCACTTCTTCTAATTTTTGTAGTGAAAACGCGAAATTACAAATGATAATACATTTTTACCAGTATTTTGGATAAAAATAGTTTTAATTACCTAAGGTTACATACATATGTTTCAAATATATTCTGTATTCAAATAATTCATTAAAAAAATATAAGTATAATTGACTCACATCAGTAATTTCGGTACACGCATGCAATAAGGCATCAAACAATTCTTGAGACGTGTTATAATTTTCAGTTGGAATTCTGTAATTCTCATACTTTCTCGCTGCTTTTTTAAAATATTTTTCGTATCCAAATAGTAGCTAACAATAAAAACAGAAATTTCATAAATAAGAATGGTGGCAAACAAAATTACAGCAAATTCATTATTTCTGTTCCACCGGGTCTACTCACCCTACGGAGTTGTAAAAGCTCCTTTAGACTTGTTAAAGCGTCTGTCTTGGGTTTTCCAAACCTGTCATCAACTATGTGAATAAAATCTGAAACTTCTAATACATGGCCAAACGTACCGATGCTCGCTATTTTCATCATCTGTTCATCAGAAAATCTCTTTTCGTAGAACTTGAAGAAGAAAAATGATAAAACGAAAAATATCAACTAGGTGCAACTTTAAATGCATCAAAGTTTAACTAAAATTCTAAATTAGATTTATTAACTAGCTGAATATCCGTACTCCATACAGTATGAAAAAAACTAAACTATCAATAAATCAGTATTGAGCAGCGCAACAAAACTTAAAGACTTATATCAACTTCCCAAGTAGCACATATCTCAAAAACGATATCGTAAAAACGCAGCTTGAACATTGTATGATATCGAAGCGAAATATTGTACAATATAAAAATGGACCCCTATAATAACGTAAATCTTCAATATAGCAAAAATATATTATTCGATATTGTAAATATGTTGTGGAATGTCAATCAGCTGACATTGCTAACCCGATATTCAGTAAACGAATGCTGGCAATCACCAAAATTACGTTATTTGTTAAAATAAATGACTAATTTTGATTTAAAACTTAATAAAGATCAAAATGACAAGTTTCATAGAGTTTTACGCAACATCAAATGGGAATCGTACAATATCATACATACAGTGTCGGTGTCGATTTCCTCCGATATTGACAATGTCGGTTAATATATATTAAGGCTGTTACAATATCTCTGAGCTACACTGATGGACAAAATTAAGAGATGGAAAGCATTTTCGCACATTCATTTGCTCATGCAAGATACCCGCACACCGCTCCATGTGTTTGACAATGGTTCCGTGAATTCCGAGAGGTACAGACAGGAGGTCCTAGAGCACTATGTGCGTCTTTTCAGGGGCGCTGTTGGCCCTGAGTTCATTTTTATGGACGACAATGCGCGACCACATAGGGCTCTCATGGTTGATGAGTATCTGGAAAGCGAGGATATTCAACGAATGGATTGGACAGCCAAATCCCCTGACCTGAATGCTATTGAACATGCTTGGGATGCTCTTGGGAGAGCTATTGCGATGCGCCAACCTCCCCCCAGAACCATTCTGGAGTTAAAAATTGCTCTGGTGGAAGAATGGGAGGGTCTTCCACAAGTCCTCCTTAACTCCCTTATTAACAGCATGCATACTCGTTGTGCATGCTGTCTGTCTGTCAGGGGTGACCATACACCATACTAGAGGCAACACACACTGTACAAGCCTCACTTTTATTGTCATCTTTTATCCTTAAGTTCAGACTACATTGGATTTATTGGCAATAGGTCTTGCCAGTGAATGGCACTTTCATTTTTGTTTTGCATACTTTATTATCATGGAATAAGCTATATCCATACCAAATTTCATTTATTTATATTCAGTATTTTTTGAGATATTTGGGAAAATGTCTTCCATCTCTTAATTTTGTCCACCAGTGTACTTGAGTTAATAAACAAGGCTAAAAAAATACCGTTTTTTTAATAACTATTGTTTTCTATACTTGCCGGTGGCTTTACGTTAATATATTAGGCAAAACTCGTTTTTAGTAGTTTATTTCATCAAAATAACAATTAACTACATTTAGTATGTTTTGATGTTATGGCTCAAAGTTAATTCATGATGATCAAAATGTACCACAATTAGGCGATTTTTCTAGTACTCATTCCTTTCGAAGCCCCGATTAACACCTCCATTCACATTATTAAAACTGCAGACCAAATATTAGATAATGGTAACATTTATACATAAAATAAAAGGATAGATTCTTCGATTAACTTTCACTTTAGTTATTATAAAATAAATTATCAATTTTTGAATAAGACATAGAACTTTTTGACTTATTATTGTTGGACGCGAATATCTTGTTTAAGGTTAGAGTTCTATATTCGTATGAAGTATTAGGCCTACTGAAAAGTTCTGTTCTTGAAAATACACGCCTCTTTTTACAGTAATGCAAAAGGCTCTTTCATAAGAGAAAGTGGTAGGAGAATTACCTTTTTAATCAATGGTAATGTTCTCGCTTAAAGACACATATATATATGGCGCGAAACAGCATGTGCATACATGGGTGATTCTCAGGAAATATGACAATTCACTGTCCCTTACTCCAAGATCTAATACTATAATACTAAAAGAACTTTTCTGGAAAAAAAAATAATAACTAACATTGCTGTTGGCATTTTGAAATGACTTTTTACTATCATTGACTGTTTTGTATAGTTAAGAAATTTAATTGAGTTTCCGGCATGTCACAAACAATATTTCCAATAATGACTAGCTTCAAAACTTCGCAAAAATTTTTAAATATCTAATTTTTTTCATCTCAACCGTTGTAAGCATTTCTAGAATATACGCAGAGGGTATTATTTACTAAAACTTCGTCTAAAATAATTTTTTCTGTCAATAATTTGTTTGTCACATGAAAATCTGTCACTTTCCTAGCTACTTTTATTTAGTAATTTATAACCAAAATAGATAGAGCCAGCAATCAATATCTTATGTTAATAGATTGATAAGATACCATCCTATCTGAACATGTCTTGTTGCATGAATAAAGAACCAACTTTCTGGTACAAAATCTGTTTCAAAAATATTTTCAAGGTGAGTAGGTTTTTATGTTGTCATTTTCCTGTCTTCTTGAAATCATTAATAACATAAACTACATAAATTTATCTGCGTTATTTAACGAAATCCTGCTGTTTTCTGCGGATTGTAAACGTCTTAGGCCGAAGTGTTAAATTAAAGTTAAATGCTATAAAATGGAAAGTTTGTCCTTTTCCCGGCTTATGAATGAAAGGACAATGACGTGTTACCAGAAAACATTTTAAACAGTATATTGTAAAGAGGGAAAGCAAATATTAACCTAATACCAAGTTTACAATATGCTTGGATGTAATCAAAGTTATTTATTTATTTAATGATTGATTATCATACTCAATTTTATTCTGTACATATCAGCAACAAAAATTTTTTTGTTTCTTTCTACAGGGGATAAAAAGAATTAATTTAAGCAATTTATGGTCCATCTAACATAAAGGCTTAAGTTGAGTTACTTACTATTAACTTAAAATTACTGTTTTTTAAACTTTTAAACTAATATGTCATTTTCCTGGCATTCAAGATTTGGTGAATTTATATTTTTTTTCCCTTGATAAAATGTCAATAAACTACTCTGCTGTCTGAAGATATTAATAAATGTAAGATATTAATAACTAAAGAAGTATAAAAAAATTCGAATATATTAAAGACTTTCAATTTGAAGAAATGTTTTGGTCCGAATTGTTGTGTTTCCAAAGAATCACCCACATAATTCAAACTTGTAACGAAAGTGTCCGACAAAACTAAGTGATACATGATATATATATATATATATAATATAATATGAGAAATTACCTTTAAATGTACATTTGATATATGTACATTTAAAGGTAAATGCCTTGCTGAATTTTTTTTATAAAGGAACCTTTTGCATGTTTTTGTATAACGGAGTGTGTTCTGTCGTGGTGAGAATTTTTTCTGATAGATCTAATATAAACTGCTTTCATGAAATATTCTAGATAACTTACATCACAAAGATGAAACATGGCACGATTGTACATAGAAATCATTCCTTTGCTATAATATGCTGCTTTGATATCTGTACTCCAATTGCTTCCTGTGTTTCTCTGAAATATGGTTTAAATTTATTACGACAATGTTACCATTATTATAACAGCATTACCTTTAATTACAGTGACACCGTTACAATTATAATAACAGCGGTATAAAACAAAGAGTTGTATAAATTTAGTTAACTCGTTGACTAATTATCAATATTTTTTTCTCAACAAAAATACAGTTGCATAAAGTTTTAAGTTTTTACTTTAAGAAACTTAAATGGAACAATGAAATCAATTTTCTTTAAAATAATCAGAAAACAAAGACTGTATAACACTTTGCGCAGTATTGTAATGTGTGTTTTTACTTAGCGACTAAAAGTTCAGTATCAATTAAAAGTTATTATTTTACAGCTTTAAAAAAGTCACTTTTCAGTCAATCATTTTTATTTATTTGATTTACTTTTTACTTGAATTTTTTGTTTTCTGTTTTGATTCAAAGTGTCCTATAAAAGTGAATACATATATATATATATATAGGCCCTGAGTTCA
>NC_092208.1:69881663-69905918 GCF_043381705.1 Parasteatoda tepidariorum
GGAAAAAATGAAGATCTGAACACTCAATTTGCGCTTTTGTTTTCATATTTTGTAATCTGGCAATCTTTCTGCGAAAACTTTTTTAAATCATTCTTGAAAAATTTCCCGTCCATGTAAGTTAATCTTATTGCGCCACTCGCTTTATAGTCCATTTTTATACTGTTTTTTCTTTTTATTTTATTTTATCTTCTGCTTTTACATGTTATTTTTACTTATTTTTACTTTTTGTGTTCTATTTTATTTGTTGTAATTTTTATAAAAAAAATTTTTGAGTGCTCCTCTCACTATTGTATCAATATATTTTGCTTTGGCTTTATTGATACAATATCAGAAAGCACTCTGTTTTGCGGATATAATCGTGTGGGCTGATGAAGAGATTATATCTTTTTTTTCCGGTTTTTTAAATAAAATTTCCTCCTTTTTTTTTAAACTGTTGTTTCTTATTTTTTTACTTATTATTTCCCCCCTCCCTTTTTTTTCATATGTATATAATTTTTCTTCGTTTTATTCTTCATTTTGAACTTATGTATGTATATATATATGTATATATATATATATATACAGTCAAACCCCGCTGTAGTGAGCACGGTTTATAGTGAACTCCCGGATATAGTGAACGAAATGCTCGGTCCCGTGCCTTGCTATACACGTAAAATGTTATTTTTTGTGGATATAGTGAACCAAAAAAGTGAGGAAGTTGGATATAATGAACTTTTTTCTGTCTCCGACTGATTTTTTTTCTTCATTTTTCTTGTAATAATTTTAAAATTTCTACTTCAAAATAAATACATATAACAATGTTTAAAACCATCTATAGAGGGGAATGTAGCGATAAGCATTTTTTCTTGATTGCTTCTTTTATCTCACTTTCCAATCCCTAAACAAACTAAGCAGATGTTTCCAACCCAGGCAGTTGATGCACCTGTAAGATGTCAGTGGGATCAATATGCATTTTCTGTCTGAGGGAATGAGTAATTATTCATTATTGGTCAAAGGGTTGGACACTAATATGTGTTGATAAGTCCCTCATTTCAACTCCTTTTTGTTCTCAGTTCAGTTAAGAAAAAGTCTGAAAACAAGTGTCTCAAATTTAACTATGGTGAGCAGTAAACGTAAAACGTTCTCCATTGATGATAAAATGGGCACAATCAGAAAAATTGAAAATGGATGCAATCAAGTTGATATTTGCTCGGAATATAAAGTATCCAAATCTTCAGTTCGTAACATATGGAAAAATAGGCAATTAATAATTTCTGCTCATGAAAAAAAGTTATAGGGCAGAAGAAAGTTGAAAAAAGCAGATCACAAGGATGTTGAAGAAGCATTACTGAAGAAGTTCACCATTCGAAGAAGCCGCAATCTCCCAGTATCTGGAGAAATGTCGATGAATTTGCTAAGCGATTTTATGAGACTACTTTTATAAGCTCGAATGACAGTTTAGACAGGTTTAAAAAGCGGAATAACAGAAATTCAGGAAAAATTATCTGAGAGTCAAGAAGTGTTTCCATATCTGATGTTGGGGATTACTCATCTGCTAAAAATTAATTTTTTTTTTTTTGCACGCAAGACGAAGAGTAATGAAAAATAACACCTTTTTTGCTACTACATAATATTTTCCAGTCATTTATTTGAATAATGTGTAATAAAAGGGAGGAGTTTGGGAACCGTTAGTTAAATTGCCTGCGTAACGGATATAGTGAACTCCCGGTTATAGTGAACCAAATTTTCAGTCCCTTGAAGATTCACTATAGCGGGGTTTGACTGTATATATATATAAATTTGCCCAATTGAAATTAATTTACCATTTGTTCATGTTTACAATCAATAATATTATAATATCTTAAAAAACTGAAAAACTTGTAGTAAAAACTAAATAGAAAAATTACCAGGAAACTCAAACGCATGAATTTGAATAACACATCCAAGTTTAAAGGAGACTGAGCACCAGGCATTACTTCTCTAAAAGAAAATAGGCTTTATTAAGTAATGATAAACAAAAAAAAAGATTAAAAAAAGCGAAGAAGAAAATAAAAGATTTAACAAACTTCCAACGTCTCTCTGCAGGTGGCATAGCACTTCGGAATTTTTAACTAAACGAATTTTTTAGTTGTCACGTATACAGTTTGTTTTACATTAAAAATTTAAAAAAAAAATACAATATTCAGCTGTTTATGTGTTAGAAATGAATTAGTAATGAACACGATCAAATAGTACGATAGCAACTCTAAATTCAACCATAAACACAAGCCTGCCAACTACTACGCTTTTAAAGAAATGTTTTATAGAGTAATAGACATTTAAATTCCAAAGCTTTCAAAATTTTTGGCAATTTAGCCAACATATTAAGAGCCTCAAAACGAGAAAGCTGGAACAAGTGCAGAGATGCCAACTAGCTCCGGACAGTAAATATATATTTTCGAGTGGTAGTTTATTAATGTGTATTTTTTGGTTTAATAAATTCAATTGATAAAGT
Organism: Parasteatoda tepidariorum; assembly: GCF_043381705.1. Taxonomy (NCBI): domain Eukaryota; kingdom Metazoa; phylum Arthropoda; class Arachnida; order Araneae; family Theridiidae; genus Parasteatoda; species Parasteatoda tepidariorum. The sequence continues at coordinate 69,884,137 of NC_092208.1, forward strand.
TTTTATACACCACTATTTCTACATAAATTGAAAGTTTATATAATTCGCCACTTTGTTAAAGCTAAGTCATGCTACACAATGTAAGCACAATTAATCTAATATTTGTAAATTTGAATTAAGTTGTTTACCGTTTTTTAAATTGTTATGGCCATCTCTGCAAGTGGTGTAACATATAAACCTTTAATTCATTTACATGTGGTTTTGTGGAAACTAAGTTTAAATGAATAAAAAATTATACATTATAACATAAACTTAGCTACCACTAGAATCAATTTTTATACAGAGCGTAAAAATTTGGCAACGTAGCAAACAGCGCACGCAGCTGAAAACAAATGTACAAATATACTTTAACTCTGTGCTGTTTAAAGAATACTGGTTGCTAAGAAAAGGTGTGATAATATGATATTCATCAGAGATGTCAGCTTGCTCCGGGCAGAGGATAAATACTTTCGAGTGGTAGTCTTCTGTAATATAAAATGGATACTTATTTCATAAATATTTGAAAATTTAAAAATTAGTTTAGATACCATACCCAACGTTCGCCACAGTAAAGAATTCATCTTCAATTCTCAAATGTGCATCCATTTCGTGATCGATTTCATAGTCAGTTTCTCCAAATCCGCTGGTTACTGGTCGAGACTATTGATTCAAAACACGTTCGTACGTTAAACAAGCATAAATTACAACTAGTAAAAAAAATGTAAATTTTATTTATGATTACTAAAAGCTTTACATTTTCATTTAGGCGCCTGATCAAAGCCTCCTATAACTCAGTCTCCACACAGTTTTTTATAGGTAGTCCAATCAGACCACTATGAAGGTAAACTAGTTTACGAAAGAGCCATTCGATAGAAAATCTATTAAAAATTAGAAAGTGGTTGCAAATGCATGTCTAAAAATTTTTTTAATTTATGAATATGATTGGTTTGCGATATTTACTTGTCAACCACTACAGATTCAATTTTCAAATATATATCATAGATTTCTCTCAAGTTCTTTTAAAAATTTCACCATTCATTTGCGCTTCGGCGATATATTATTTATTCCCACTCAGATGAATAAGTTAGAGCCCCTGGCGGGGCCGATGCTAAGATAACCACCACGTATGAGTATGAGTTCTTTTAAAATAGAATTTGGGTTCATGCGCACAACTGGTTGGCTTTTTAAATAATCAGCGCAGACTACTTATAAAGTCACTTGTGGAGGTTTTCTGATGTAGGAGGTGATGACCTGATACCAAGAAAGTGACAATTAATTGTTATTTCATAGCTACCAATGCATTTGGAGTTTCGTGCGAGATTTTAATATTATATTTAAAGTCAGTTGGGATTTAGCAATAAAGTCATTTCATTTGTTTGATATTACCACAACAACATGTGAATAAAATTAAACATTGATATACATGAATGATGATCGTAGTATGATGTGTTAAGGCTCTAGCAAAATGTAAAAATATTTTTTGTTCATAAATTATCTTTACTTTCTCATTTTACTGCCATTTACAAAAACCAGTTTTGGAAAACAAAAAATTGGCAAGAATGTTATTTGTTTAACTATTAAACCAATTTTCTTACGTAATATATTTTTCTAAAATGTAAGCTTTTATATGTGAATTTAGTTACATAAACATTATCAAATTAATAATAATTGATAATTAATGTAATGAAATAAACTTATTGATAACAAATAAAGCTGGATCCAGCAAAACACTGCAACTTTAATTTATAAGCAACAATTAATCCTAGGAAATAAAAGTAAAGTTTTAGCAAAACATATTTTTTTTTAATTAAATGCAGAAGCACTCACACAGTTTTTGTGGCAATTTTTTTAAACACCTAATATTTATGTTCTAGAACCATTTAGTAATACAATTATTTTTTTAAAAAATAAAGAAGCACATATGAAATATTTTGAATTCATTTAAGCAAAACTAATTCTAAATGTGCAGTGCGCAAAATGAAAACGAACCATCCTGAATAACTTTTGATCTAATGATCGCGTTCTAGGACTCAATCTTAAAGGTTCAAACGGGTGACCTCAAATATGCTAGTTAATTACTGCAGACAATATTTTAAGCTATGAAATCAGACACTAAAACATGGATGAAAGCCCTTATATAGCAAGACGGAAAAGTGCAAAAACTGGTATGAAAGACATATCATTTTAGCATTTTTTTCGAGAAAAATAAAATATTTGTAACTATCAAGATTTCTTTTATAATGTTAGTCTATATATGAAACTGGTTATTTTCCAAGGTTAATGTAGATATTGTTGAATAGTTTGAAAAAGAATTAGTTAACTCCTCCCGGAAACTAGTTATAACCGAAATGGTTTTACTACCAGCCATTCCTCTTTTCCGTCTCGCTTTCACCCATGCACTAAAACGTACTTTCATTGAGGAAATATATATTTTTTTCGACAGATTCAGATTTCTAAACTTCAAAATACAGAGAGCAGTTGCAATCTTTGAAAAATTGTCTCCGTCTGATCAGGAGAGCGGTCCAAAGTTTGAACCCCTTAATGTTAATTTTATCTTTTGCATATTTCGCCATATATCTAGAACCTTTAAAGTGAATTGAAAAAATTTTGACACAAATATAAAATTCGTGTATCCAAAGATAATTCAATGCGAAATATAACTTTTAGAAAATATTTATGATTTTTTATAATTTTATTTATTAATAGCTATAATTTTATTCATTAATAGTTATTTATTAATAGTTATTAATTAAAAATTTTAATTGTAAGGTATACAATGTTTTACATCATTTTAAATAATTCAATGTTTATTGGCAAAATACAAAATTTGAGCAAAATCGGTTGAATAGTTCCTGAGAAACCATCTTTTAAAAAAAAACGACTTATTTAAAATTTGATTTCTCGCAAACTATTCGACCAATTTCGCCCAAATTTTATATTGTACCGTTTGAAATTACATTCTTTTAAATGATGAAAGAAATTTTATACCTTACAGCTCAAAATATTTTCGACTTATTATTAAATAAAATTATAAATATTTTCTAAAAATTGTACTTTACCTGGAATTGTCTTTGGATAAACGATTTGCAAACATTTCTCAATTCGCTTAAAAAGTTCTCAAGATGCTGGTGACCAAACTCTATTAATTTTCTCTCGTGACCAAACTATTAGGACCATATTTCCCAGATTGCGGCTCCCTCCTATATTTTGGGAGTTCAAAAATCCGAATCCGTCAAAAAAGGTATGCTTATTCTGAGAAAAAGCTTTTTTATGTCTGATTTCGTAATTTAAAATATCGTCTACACTAATTAATTAGCATATTTGAGTTATCCCCTTGAACCATTGAGTCCCAGATCGTAAAAATCCGATTAGATCAAGAGTTAATCAGGGTGGTCCATTTCTTATTTTGCGCACTGAACCGGACATATTTCATTATTTTAAAACAAAATAAAGAGATAGCACTTTTGATATGAAGTATGCAGAATTTATTTAAAAGAAACTAAAAGCTAAATGCCTTATACATGTATTAGGAGGCTCCGCCCCCTGCTCGCTAACGCTCGCCAACCCCCGAGAATTGCTACGCAATGCTATGTGATTCACGCCGTGAACCATGGCTTGCTGCGCTCGCTCGCCAATGAACACAATGCTCTAGCACAAAGACATAGCATATTATCATCAAAGACATAGTATTTTATCATCAAAGACATAGTATTGTACTTATGTAGAAGAGTTCTATCAATCTTCTTATTGGCTTTTAAAAAAGTATAATAGCTATTTAGATTGTACATGGTGAAAAAAGCAAAACATTAGCTAAATGAGAAACATATTAGCAAAATAAATTATCAAATATAGCAGTTACTCACCTAAATTCAACTAAATGTGTATAATAAATTAGTTAATGCTAGAAATTCTGAAAGCTTTAGAAAAAAAATTTATTATTTAAAAATATAAACTTTGAACCCTAACTTTTCCTTGTGAGATAATAACCCTCAAAAAGTCTTTCATTTTCAAGAACACAAAAATTTGTTTTATCGCCAAATGAAATATTTTTTAGTGATCTGCATTATTGAAATCGATTTCTATATTAATTAACATTTGTGATAAAGTACATAACATTTTAGAACAAAATAAGGATGTCTTACATACAATAAATTAAAATGCATGGCTGTTAGCATTACCCGAGAAATACTGCGTGGAGGTCGTCATGCTGCATTTCTAATCGGGGAGTTTTGATTTTGGCAGTTCCCCTTGCCTAATGCCAATAGAAGTTTCAATTAATTTTTTTCCAAAAAACATTTTTTTCTGCTAAGCTCTAAGAAATTAACGCTAAGCATTTAGAATTTCTTTAAAAACACAATTGTAGATTTGGCATCTTGGAGCAATTACTGAATGGCTGTCAAATGACTTAACTCTTGACAGGCCAACATAAAGTTGTCCATGACTAAAAACTTGTTTAGTCAATACTAAACTGATTTTCTCAAAAGTCTGACCTTGTGACTTATTTATAGTCATGGAGAAGGCCAGCCTAATTAATTCCTAATTGAGTTTAAATTAAATATTATCATGTTTTTAGGGCATGAATCTGAATTGTACAACCTGATGATGCTCACTCTGGTTATTGTTTTTTAAAAGCGCTATATGTTGAGCCACCTCATGTGATATTTGCCATGTGACATTTTTAGCAGCAATCATTGGTCGATTTTCTAACGTTGCCATTCGGGGCGTTGTAATGAGGCTTTTTTTGGTGCCATGTAAGAGAAATATATATATATAGATTACAGAGATGCCAGCTCCTTCGGACACGCCAAATAATTAAAAAAAACGGTACATAACTACAAAGTAAATTTTACAAATATTTGACTATTTTTGCTTGTTTTTTAAAAGGCGTGTGCGTAGCATGACGTAAGTACTCATACTCGTACTCATATGTGATGGTTATCTTAGCATCAGCCCCTCTAGGGGCTCTAACTAATTCATCTGAGTGGAAATAAATAATAAATCGCCGGTGCGCAACTGAAAGGTGAAAGTTGGGGTTCAGTATCTTTTACTGAGAGAAAATTAAAATGAAGTAGTGAGATTGAACAAACAAGTTTAAGAGAGAGAATAGGTTTTGTGGCAGACTGCCTCTCCACAATCCCCACAGCTCCGTGATCCCTCATTGAGCCATTACAGTATAGAAGAAATCGATCAGCGAATTGCTACTCGTGTTGCTCTTCTTAAACTAGTAAAGGAGAATAATGCCTTTAACCCGGAGACACTCACTTCCTACGAGCAGGAACTCATCGACTTACTTAGAGCAAGCAAGGAGTCTACGGTGTCCTGTGGAACCTCGATCGACCACGCCCATGGAAGCGGAAAAGACAAATCTGCCTGAAAAGACGACGGAACCCACAGAAACTGTTTCTTCCAGCGAGCCTCAACTAGAAATTACCCAAATCGAGTCATCTACTGAGATAAGTGTAGAAAAGGAGCCTGTTCCTAAAGTTTCCTCTCCCGAAAGACCGAGGAAGAGAAAAAAGAATAGTCGAAAGGCCAGCGGAAACCAGGAGATCATTTCTACCCATCTTGAACCAACACCTGAGAACACTTCATCCAAACCAGAATTGACGGAGCCTTCTACACCGACCAAGAACAATTACCTCCCGAGAAAACTTAAATTTCTCGTGCGAGGCCTTACAGTAGACATCCGAATGGAAGATCTTCGGAAAGATATAGAGGACAATGGTCGACGACCCATCAAGATAGAGCAACTAAGAAATAGGTATGACAACGGATACAAGCTCCTCCCCCTTTTTCTAGTGATTTTCCATGACTTCCCAGAACATCGGGACTTTATTTTCACAAAGAATCTGCTGTCCTTAATTTAACGGAGGGCGTTACGCCATCCAGTGCTACAAGTGCCAAAAATTTGGACACTCACAGAAAGCATGCTCAAGTGATCCAGCCTGCATGAAATGTGCAGAAGCACATTTTACCTACCAGTGCGTGAAACCTCTCTCCCTTCCGGCCAAATGCATCAATTGTCAAGGCGATCACCTGGCCTGTTTTACGGGCTGTGGTGCTCGTCCGAGGCGAAATCATCGCACCTTCACGCGTAGACCACAAGATGCCCCCAGCAGTGCAGTGAAGTTCCTAAGGATCATTAAAGAACTTCAGGAACTTTTGAAAGATGAGAAAATCATCTCATTACTCATCTCCCTGCTCCCAGCCCTAAAGACGTAGATGAGGAGCCTCACCATCAAGCCTGCTACATCTTTCATGATGCCTTTCATTATTTTTTCGCATTTCAGGTTCTTTTCCGAACCACCAATACAACTTTCTTATGTATGTCCCTTTAGGATATTTCATGATGAATGGAATAAGGGCCATTTAGGCCTCAGATGCCCAGTTCTAAAACAACGAACGAACGATATCTATATATATATTTCTCTTACACGGCGACAAAAAAAAGCCTCATTACAACTCCCCGAATGGCAACGCTAGAAAATCGATCAATGATTGCCACTAAAAATGTCAGATGCCAAATCTGCCTGAGATGGCTCAACAGATAGCGCTTTTAAAAACGGAAACGGAAATAACCAGAGAGAGCATAAGCTAGGCAGAAGTGAGTAGTCTTTGCCGATAGATCTCTATTTTAGTATTTTGTCGAAAGCGCTTTTTTTACGAATTTATATATTACGAATTTATTTAACGATTTTTGATTTATATCACGAATTTATTTGTTTTACTAGAATTTATTTGTTTATGCAGGTTTTTCCATTGCAATTCACTTATTTCAATTTTTAATAGACTTAATTATAGCCAAAATTTTAACCTTTGTAAAGAGATATCAGTTTTAGAAATTTTATCTTAAGATTTTATACTATAGCACATTTTTAATAGGTTTAACGAATTACATGTCATTTATTTGAATTCAAATTAATTTTAATGACTTAGTATTTACTAAAAAGATGTAATTTTTTTTTTTTTTTTAAGTTTTTATATGGATTTGAACTCTTAGAATTTTATGCATTCGCAATGGAACTAAGTTAGTGGCGAGCAAAGCGATCCATATAAGATTGCGTAGCAATTTTCGGGGGTTGGTGAGCGTTAGCGAGTAGGGGGCCCAGCTCACTAGTTATATTTTAATACAAAATAAAAAAATGTAGTTCATCTGACATGAAATATGTAGAATTCATTTAAACGAAACTGAAATCCAAAAGTATGAAATGCATTCCATTATTAAAAACCAAACCCAAAAAGAATAAAATCATATTTTACCTGAAATATGTACAGATTACTTTTCCAAAATCCCCATTCGATATCTCGATGAGATCTGTAGCATTTTTCAATCTGAAAGGTTTTAAATGGTTTGATCTCATATCATCTTGAATGAAAAATAATAATGTCATTGCTAATATACTTACCTTGACAGCCAAGTCAGCCAATCGGAGAGCCATTTCATCTGATAAGCAACATGTCTGCTTCTCTTCTTCAGAAACGTCCTCAACGTTTGTCCCAGCTTCATCTTCAAAATCCAGAAAGCAAGTATTTTTTCATGTTAGTTTCTAAGGTTTTAATTTAAACTCTTTGAACATTTAGTGAATTAGATAATTCTAGTAATAAATTAATATTTTTGGAGTAAAAAAATTAAACGCATATTTTATAATTAAATTAGTTTCAAATTGATATAAATATTAAGTCCACTTCCCGATTGCTTCTGAAATTAAGTTTGTTGATCACTCCTTGTGGTCAACTGCTCCTGGAGACAACCTAAAACTTACTTGCGCTTAAAATTTATGTCCATATGAAAAAAGCGACTCACCACACTGCTTGACATTTTATACACGAAACAAACGAAGGAAATTCTTACTACCGCCGTTAATTTACAGCCACCCTTGGGAACTCGAATAAAAATAATTTCAGAAATTTTTATAAAAATTTTACAACAAAGGCAGGTGGTATCATAATTAATTGATAACAAATTTTATTTTAAATTGTCAATTAAAAAAATATATTCATCTGCATACAATAAAATAGCATAATAATAATGTTAGCTCAGGGGAACAAATGTTTTGTTGCATTTATGCAATACCAGAATAGCATAAATCGGGTGTGGGGATTTAATTTTTTTTTTTCGTTTTTCTCCAAAAGCTACTAATTTTTTAACATGATTTTTTAAATCCATTTTTTTTGTCGAACTGTTTAAGTTTAAAAACGTTAAGCAGGGAGTCGCGTAAATTTTGTGACCAACTTCTAGGGGAGGTAATGCGCAGCATCAGGATCAAAATTGCATAGGAACCCATGCCTAGACCCTATTATGATCTGCTCAGAAGATAATGAAGAAACAGTTCATCATAATAGGAGAAACTCCCTTAGCTGCGTAGGATAACATTTCCTGGCATGATTTTTAATGTAATTTTAATCCTGATGATGTGCTTTAACTCATCTATAAATTGGTCGCAACATTTATCTCGTCCTTAAACTTGTACATTTCGACAAAAAATAAACTAAAAGTGTCATTTTAAAAAAACTCTGTAGCATAGAGAGGAAACCAATAGCAGATTTAAAATCAGCGATACGGAAATATCTAAGATATGTTTTAAAAAATCTCATGCTACAAAAAACAAAAAAAAACTGGTCCCCAGTGTAATTAATGACGGTTGATTGACTCTTAATTGTAATTATTTTTACTTTTATTACAATACAATGTAATTCCAATGCAAGTGAATGTTTTGTTATAATGCCACAATTCCTCTTTATGTTTCTTTACTTTTTTTATTTATGTTTCGAACAAAAAAAGGGTATTTTTCAAATAATTTGCCTCTTAAAGGCAACTTGGCACCGATTGTAGTTAGCCGGAACATCGAAATGCCTAATACGCATATTGCACCAGTCTAGTACCCAAAAAGTTCAATTTTCTTCTTAAAATATTATTACCTTGAAGAACTATTCGATGGTCTTTTACACCAATAGTTTTGTTCTTAATTGACAGCTGATCATCAATATCTCGAGCAATTTCTATGGTATCAGGTTCTTCAGATGCAGAAACAACAGACTTCATACAAAGAAAAAAAATACTTAATCATGGATGTTTAGTTTGCATACAAGAAAATTATCATTGTTAGACAGTGAAAAGACGCAAAATTAAATTTTAAAAAAAAGGATAATTCAAGATTAATAAAAGTGGATACTTTCATATTTAAGCTATCTGTTTCATTTCAAAAGGTAGCATCAGGATAAAATCAAACAGTAGCTGTGGAATTTTTATTTCACATCAAATATTCCCTACTTTTATTTCATCAAGAACTGGTACAAAAATTTGTCCCTGACGTCCGCACAAAACATTTTTAGTTTTGTGCGGATAAGTAACAGTAAGGACAGATAATACAGAGAAGGAAAGAACATCCATGCCTTGCCCGGGATTCGAATACAGAACCTTTCTGGTGCAAGGACAGTTCCCTGCCCCCTACACACGCCGGTCGGCTTCTTTATGCAACGTTTGCATCGAACAAACAAAACAAGAGTATAAAACGAAACTAATTTCATTTTTCAGTACCATTATAATTAAACAAGCATTCTTATATAAATATTTCAATCCTATGGAATGAGTTCAAAATTGCTGATATTTAAACTAAAAAAAGGTTATCAACTTCCAACGCTCATTTTGATCTATGCGAACTTGGATAAAAATAATATAACATCATTTCTAAAAGCCTCAAGCACGATCTTTCAAATTGTGCCAACAGTTTTGCCATGTAAACTCATCGCTAAAAGAAAGATAGTTCACATAGAGTTAGCACAGAAGTGTTTCAATTATTTTGATTAAAGCCGGTAAATAATGTAACTTTTATAAGTTAAGGATTTTTTTAAGGGAAGGAGATACCAAATCATAACTTTATTACTGGTATGTTAGGAAAATTACTTGCGAATTATGAAATTTTAAAGAAAAAATTTCCGAAGATATAGTAAAATATGAACTGTTTTAATGAAAAGGAAATAAAATACTTTTGCAATCTTAGAATTCTATTTCATAAAAATTATAAATACCTTTAAAGAAAAAGAGAAAGAAAGTAACAATTAAAAGAGAAACAGAGAAAAAAATTAACAATTAAAAGAGAAATAGATAAGAAAAGTAGAAATTTAAAAGGAGAAATAGAGAAAGAAAGACAAATAGGGTAAGAAAATAATAATCGAAAATGAGAAACTCTTAAATTTTACCTCGCCAAGACCATAATTCGCGGTTATATTCATCACTGTTGGGTTTCCAGTAAGAGGATCACAGGTAAACAGAACCCCAGCCACATCACATGGTATCATTTTTTGTATCACAACGGCCATTGGTGAGTTGAGAATTTGACCATTCTGTCTGAAAATTATTTACTTCGTTAGCTCTAACTGCCAATTTAGTTAGCAATTTCTGTACATACCAATTACAAAATTAATTGCTTCATTAGCACTAACTGCCTTTTTAATTAGCCATTTTTCCATACCAATTTAAAAAATAATTACTCCATCAGCACTAAATGTATCTTTAATAAACATTTCTATTTTTAAAAAAATTAACTATTGCATTAGTCCCTTTAATAAGTCGGTTTCTTTCTGTACACTTCTATTTGAAAAATAATTACTTCATTAACGTTAAAGGTAGACGTCTCTTTAATAAACCATTCAAAAAATTAAAATATGGGATAAAAATGTTCGTTATGTTCATAATGGTTCATTATGTAAATAAAATTCATTGTGACATTATTCAGAATGTCTACCGTCTCCACAAAAATCTCTTTCAGATAATCACTTCTTTTTAAAAAAAACTAATTCCTCGCTATCAGATTAGTTGGTAAAATTTAGTTAACTCAAAAATCCGCAATAATCTTCGAATTTATAATTAAGATCACGAAAACTTTCATAGACATCCTGGTTATTAGTATTCGTGTAAAAACGAATACGTTAGAACAAAGCGAATATTTTTCCAATTTCGGACTCTAATTTCCCAGAAAAAAATTTAAAAATTGCTGTAAAAATCGTAATAAAACATTTGAAAGCCTGTCTCTTAGGGTTAAAAAAAATAGGTCAACATTTACCTCTATATTAAATTTCATAGCAACAAGTGGCCTCATTTATTTTCAGTGCATCATACATCAGATTAAAAGCTCAAATCTTGTTATTTAGACTGCTGTTGTTATTTAAATAATGTTGTTGTTTTCATGGAATTTCTTTGATTTTGATGATTTTCATCTTGGATGAAAAATCTGCCTAATTGGCATTTTTTAAAATTTAAAAAAAATTATAAAAGCACTGGTTAATCATTTTGAGGCTTTGATAATTTTCTTCTAGGTGAAAAAATCTGCCTACCAAAGCACTTTTTAAAATAAAAAAAGAAGTTTAGTAAAAGCACAGGTAATCCTTTACGCAAAATAGTATAGTTTAAAATTAACAGCTTCACGTCAAGTGAAGGGAAACTTTTCGAAAACTCAGGCATCACATGAAATAATGCTTTTTGCGAATAATTTATTGTTTTCATAACTACGGTGAGTTATTTGTAATAGTTAATCACGACTGTTAGGTCATCAAGTTTACGGCATTAATTTTGACAATTCTAGGACAAAAATGTTTCCTAATTGGCGATTTTTAAAAAAGTGTAATAACTTTAAAAATATTTAAGTTACTTGTCCATTCTAAAGCCCAAATAATTCTTCGCGGCAAGATAACATATATAATTAAAAAGCTTTGCTCCAAGCTTTATGCAATTAAACTGTCACTTTTTTTTATTTTCCTTGATTCAGAGGACTTTGAAAAACACTATCAAGAGAACACATTATTAAGATAGAATACAAACATTTTTGCAAACTTTACCTACCTTTTATACTGCACAGCTATATGACTAAACTGAGAGGCCCAGCACTTTTTAATTGCTGATAAAATCTATAAAAAAAGTTATGTCAATAATCAATTTTAAAGCACAGGTGCCAAATATTCATGTTTTGCAGTTTTTTTCTGAAGGCTATCAAAATTTATGTTTCAATATAATATGTCTTTTGGTATTATTAATTTGAACTACAAGGGTTTTGAGTCAACGGCCGTGACAATGAAGTTAAGTAGAGGAGACATCAAATTCAGATTTAATTTTAAGTAATTTTCTTTTTCTTATTTTTGCATCAAATTATCATACTCATATGTGGCAGTTATCTTAGCCTCAGCCCTGCGAGATGCTCTAACTAATTCATCTGAGTTTGAATGTATGATAAATCGCCGAAGTGCAATTGAATGATGATAGTTGGGGTTCAGTAACATTTACTGAGAGAAAATTAAAATAAAGTACCGAGATTAAACAAACAAATTTAAGAGAGAGAAGAGGTTTTTCTGGCAGACTGCCTCTTCTCCCCCCGAGGTAAAAGAAAAATTCATACTTGAACTATCTATGTAATACCAATTATTTCCGTAAATGCATGATTTCAAAAATTAAAAATTATGAACTGGCAATAATGGGTTAATTGCATTCTAATATACAAAGAGTAAAAAGTGAACTTTATTGCCTTATCGGCACAATCAAAATAATATAAAAGGTAAAATGTTTTTAAGAAAGTTTGTGATTCACAATAAAGAGGCAAGTTAAAAATTTAGTTCAACAAAATTTGAGTAGAGTTTACCAGCAAAGTGAGTAGAAGGCCATGACTTTATTTAGAGCAATTAAAATTCAATAAGCTCTCTCGTATTCAAAGTGTTTTTCAAAATTTAAAAAAGAAAAAACACACACTTTTGCAATACAGCATTTGTAGCATTATAAATTACGGTACCTGATTAATGCCTGAAACTCCTAAGAAAGTATCCATCTGCCCTGCTGCTGACATTTGTTCTGTATCTTCACCTGAGTCAAAAAAAATTTTTTACTCAGTACTTTAGTTGTTAAGCCCAAATGATAAAACAATTTCTCTGTTATAAAACAGTAGAGGTAATAAAATTAAACTACGCGTTCACATGTTTAATAAAAAAATTTATAAAGTGTGACCAAAAAGTATGGTATCGGTCAAATATCTCAAGAAATCCGAATCAAATCAAAAATTTAAGAATTAAGGAAGGAAAAATTTTCAAAAGTTTAGATGATACCAAAATGCATTAAATGATATCAAACTTCGTCCCTCACATCACTAACTGGTAGTGGGGTGAGGGACCAATTTTAAGATCTTACCTGTTGCAGATTTGGATTCTTTAGAAAAAAGTGCCCCACTTTATCTTACAAGTGTTTGCTTTTAGATTGCAAGAAGGAAACGAGATGCAAATCGTTTAAAATGGAGAGGAGAAATACATATCTGATAGAAAATATTTTGTAAAAATTAGTTTTGGGAAAGTGTATTTTGTGACTCTCTGAGGCTGGGACAAATTCCCAGGCTATGTTTAAGGTTTACAAATTTGAGCAAACGATATAAGTTTCCTGTTCTTTTACGAGAGAGGGAGAATGCTCTCTACATGAGCTGCACATATACGATTCGCGCATACACGAGCAGTTTGTCTTAGTTTTTGTATTCGCACATACCTTTAGGGCATTGGAATGCAATGTGAATGGCTCTAAAGGGGGAGCACATAAGAGTAAGAAAACACTGGTATGTCGGTTAACCATTACCTTTGACAGGGTTGATATGGTCTGGAAAAACTAGAAAAGGTGTTGATAACTTAAAAGTTATAGAAAATAAAAGAATTTTAGGCGATTCTTATAAACTAAATGTGTTTGAATAACTTCAAATATGCTTTATTCTATAACGAAAATATATCTCTTTGAAACCTTTCTCCCACCAAACCCCTAAACCTTGAAGTGATACCTTACAAAAGGAGTCTTCTACTTATATTAAGGTTTATTTACTATATTAATTTTTTTCTGAGAGCTATGAGAATCCCAGTGCAAGTAGCTTTCATAAAAATTAAAACTTCAAAATATTTTTTTAAATAAAAGAGCTGATTGATACAGAATGGTGCACTACCTGTCGCAGAGGAGCGAACAGCAAACTTGAGGATGTCTTTGTCAGGAAATACTTTTTGAAGTGAGGTTACAATAGAATGAAGAACTTGGTCAGGAATGTTTGATTTCACGACTTCTTCCATCACTCTAAATAGGACAAAAACCAGGAATGAAAAAAATAAAAATAAAAAACTGGTTGTGAAACCATTTCTCTTATAGCTTGTTTTAGTAAGAAGTGAAACATCAGTGCCACTTTTACGATTTCTTTTAGAAAGGAGTGAAATATCAGTGCCACTTTTATTGATTGTTTTAGGAGGGAATGAAACTTCAGTGCCACTTTTACAGTTTGTTTTAGGAAGAAATGAAACCTCAGTGCCACTTTAGTTTGTTTTAGGAAGGAATGAAACCTCAGTGCCACTTTTATTGATTGTTTTAGGAGAGAATAAAACCTCAGTGCCACGTTTTTAGTTTATTTTAGGAAGGAGTGAAACTTCAGTGCCACTTTTACAGTTCGTTTTTATAAAGGAGGGAAACCTCAGTGCCACTTTCACAGCTTGTTTCAGGAAGAAATGAAACCTCAGTGCCACTTTTTTAGCATGTTTCAGGAAAGAGTGAAACTTTAGTGCCACTTTTTTTACTTGTTTTAAGAAGAAGTGAAAACTCAGTGGCGCTTTTATTGCTTGTTTTAAAAAGCACTCATACTCGCTGCTACTTTTATAGCTTGTTTAAGGGAGCATGAAGCATCCGTGCAAAACGCAAATTATTAGCAATTATAACATCAGACTTGCTAAAGTTTGAAAGAAATTCAAAAATGATAGTTGACACATTTAGAAGAATCAGAATAATAGCGCATTTATATTTCCCAACGAATATCTGCAAAGTAAGAAAAATGCATCCAGAGGAGAAAACAGGCTATCTCAATTGCTAAAATTAAATAAAAATTTCGATAAGCAGCATGAAATATTTGTCACCACTTTATATATAACGTCACCAATCCACAGAAACCTAGCTCGACAAACTCTTTAAAGCGGTACCTAACTAACTTTTTAACCCTTTCGCGCCGACTGTCACAAATATGTGACAGCATAAAACCGTGTCAACCAGGGTAAAAATATAAAACTGGTAACCAAAGTTATTCTTTAACAGTTTATTTGTGGGCGGAGTTATAATTGTTTGATTTATTTAATTCACCATTACTTTGTTCAAAATAAAACTAGTTATACTTTGAATTAACATTGATTTTATATATGATTAAGCTAACAATAATTAAAGTAAAAACAAAGTAAGTCTGTCAAATCAGCAACGACTACATTTAAGTTACCGTTTTTTATTTAATTACAACTTGATTCTGATTTTGTACGAATGCATTTCTGAATCACCCGTCCCCAAGGGGTTAATGGAAACTTTTTACTTTTGTCCTCACTTAAAAACTTCTCTACTCAATTGATATGCTGTATAAATATGTTTAAGTTGGCAAGCATCTACAGAGGTTGGGGAAAAATAAGTAACACTTCAAAACTAACGCAATGTAAACAATTATTTTATTATTTGGCTACAAATGTTCTAGAAGGCTTAACATGGGAAAAAAACTCTTGGCATAATTTGAAAGTTAATACTTGAAACTTTTAAATGATGTCACTTACCCATGCAAAATTCGACCGGAATAAATTGAAGAGTAGAAGTTAATAACTTTTTCCTTGCTTTAATACCAGCAGTTTTGAAATCATTTTAAAGGATTGCAATATTTATATGATGTTTTCTTTCTAATTATAATAGTGTTGAAGAAAAAAGTGTGTTCCTACAGTGTGTTCCACTTCCTACCCAGTAGATGTAAATTTTGCATGGGTTCAAACAATGCCCTAACTAAAAGCTCAAAACATCATCTTTTAAATTGTGTCAACAGTTCTGCCATATAAAACCTTCTAAAACATTTACTGTTAAAAGAAATATTCTTAAAGAGCATCTACATTCGGGTATCATATTCATAAATAAATATTTAAAAGGAGGTCGTAAATTTTATGGGCTTTAATTTCACGTCAATTTTCAAAATTTAGTGAATCGACACTATTATAAACTTATATAACTTACAAACATTTTCTCTTCTCTTTTTAAAAAATTTTTCTGTATACCTTGTTTCTGTAAAATTAATCCTAGCAATGAAACACTTCTGCTACCACTTTTTTCCTTTTGAAAAAGTAACGCCTCCTTTAATTAAAAACCTCCACACAGTTTCTTATAAATAGTTTGATTAGACCACTCGGAAGATAAACCTGCTTACGAAAGAGTCATTTAATACAAAATCTAGTAAAATTAAAAAAGTGGTAACAAATGTATCTCTAAAAAATTTTTTAATTTATGAATGTGATTGGTTTGTTTAAGTTACTTGCCAACCACCACAAATTTAATTCTCAAATATATATGATAAATTACTCTCGGCTACTTTAAAAAAAATCACAGATTAAGCTCATATTTCATGTATATCCATCTAATCATGGCTGTATTCATTTTTCAATGGCAATTAACGTAAATCTCCGATCAAGTTTGTACATACTTCTAATCATGATTACTTTATTATAATGTTACCACATTGTTACTTTTAAAAAACAAAGAGCTTGAAACATTCATAAAAGCAACTCCACTGCATGCTTACCTCAATGCTCAACCAAAACAGTGTTAGAATTCCAGATGAATGGGATAGGGATCGCTTCGCGGCCCAAGTGCCCAATAAAATCAAAACACTAGGACTAGGACTTTTAAAAAACTCTCCCAATTGGTTTAAAACGTTTACTTTATCTACAATGCTTAAAGCCTATCCTTACATATACCTGCCCCGCTATGGGAAACATTATTAACAACTCTCAGATTAATAAACATGAGATTGTCCAAAACAAAATACTACGACGCATCACTGGTGCTCCTCGCTATCTCCCAAACATAAATATAAAAAAATGACCTAAAAATTGAACCAGTTATCAACTATATTAACAGACTAAATGCTAGTTTCTATAGTAAATCAAAAAAAGCAGACACACGTGGCTTTAATATCCTATTAAACAAAGAACTCATAGCTGATATGAAATGCCACAACCCCATAACTTCATTTATGTTATCTGGTTGCATATTATCCAAGTATTATAAATAGTCACCCCCATTCATTGTATATATGGATACTCGCAGAGAGAGGAAATGACCAGAAGGGTGATCCACGATTCGCGAGTATTCCACCCCTATCTTTATACTTAATTTTTATATTCTATATTTAATTATGTTAGTTAGGATTTCCTTGCAATATTTTACTGCATCGAACCATTCTTATCCCGCTTATTACAGATCAGATCTGTATATGACTCCTTTGAACCAGAGAAAGGACCAAAGGTGATCTCTTGGATCGGGAGTGGTATACGCCACCCTATATATTAGGACTATCACTTTCAGTATAAACTGATTTGTGACTTCCGCTCATGAGTTTTCGCTCACCATCAACTCCTCTCAACTCATAGTCAACAATATAGACGCCCTCGGGTACAAACATAGATGAAAGAGTCAATTGTCCGCTTCGCAGACAAGCACTCTGTAAGCAACACCAGTTCAAGTTTTTACTTATAAAAAAGAATTCGAATTCATGCCCGCAACTGGTTTATTTTTTAAATAATCTGCATAGACTATTTTTAAAGAACAGTGTGGAGGCTTTCTGATGTAGGAGGTAATGGCTAGGCACAGGTGGAATAGATGTTACTAGAGAAAAAGTGAATTGGTCCCACAGTGTTCTTTTTTTAGACAATCTCAAATTAAAGAGAATGAATAATGAGTTCCAATACCTTTGAGAAGTTTGTTGCACATCTCCAGCAGTTCTTTCACTAGAATTAAACAAATATTATTTATTTTATTTTTATACAATATATTCTTTGTGTGCAATGATATTTAGCATGATTTTTTTTCCCATTCAATGTTATTCTTTTAGACATATATCACCTCCAACATCAGAAAGCCTCCACACGGTTTTTCATGAGTGATCTGCGCAAACTATTTAAAAAGTGAACCTATATGCGCAAAAACCCAAATTCTCTTTTAAAAGTCATTGCGATAAATTTATCACATATATTTGACAATTTAATCTGTGGTGGTTGACAAGTAAACAAAACAAACCAATCATATTCATGAATTAATCAAGTTTTTAGACATACATTTGCTACCACTTTCTTATTTTTACTATATTTTGTATTTAATGGCACTTTCGTAAACTAAACTACCTTCATAGTGGTCTGCTCGGACTGCCTGTAAGAAACCGTGTAGAGGCTTTCAGTTACAGGAGACGTTGATTCATAAGCGCCTGGAAAAATTTAAAAAGTGGTAAAGCTATCAATATAATTTTTTATTTTAACTAAAAAAAACTTAAAATCTGTTACCAATGGAAAATATTTTTTACAAAGCACAGCAAGTTGGCATCTCTTTATCTATATTTTTTTTTACCTTTTCATATCTATTTATACTGTTTATCGGTATCAGAGGATAAAATTCTTTAAATTTTAATTTACAAAAATATTAAAACATTACATTTGCTGCCACTTGGAAAATTACATTCTGAAACCACGAAAATTCCGTATTAGCTTAAGGATTTAAGATATTCACATAACATGGAAAAATAAGTGCAAGAAATGCCAGTGCACTAATGCAAAATAAATAAATAAAAAAAAACAGAAAGAAAAATAAGATATTTACTAAAGCACGTCTTCTAATAATTGTATTTCGTTCTTGACTTCTTCTGTGATGAACAATTCATAAGCAGCAGTTGTAACTACAACTCCATTTGGAACAATAAACTAAATTTAAAAGAATCGATTAATTTTGTAATATGAAACAAATTTCAAATAACTTTAGTTTAACATTTTTAGGTAACATAAATGTAAAAAATAAGAAACTAGGCTTTATTCATGGTGCAGAGATGCCAGCTTGCTCCAGATCCATTTTAGTAACGATCATAATATTTAAAAAATTAAAAGCATTAAACGTTTACTCGAATTATGTGTTTCTAATAATCTTGGTTTCGCCAGTCACCGGTGACCCCCGTGGCGCTACGAACAAGCTGAAAAAATATTCGAGATGCAGAAAGTAGATTCATATTTTATTTAGGTTTCTTTGATAGGATAGGCATAAAACTTTAGTAATTACCATGCATTATTAATAATAACACGAAACGAATGTGTGGGTCATTGCTCTGGGATATTATTTCTAATAATAAAATGATTTCTTAGATTGAAATTTGTGTTTCATAATAAGTTGATTTATTGAACAAAAGGAGTGTTGTTTTTCTTTTATTACCAACTTGGAAATATACATAAAAAAAATAATAAAAAAAGATAGAGAAAAGAAGAGAAAAAGAGAAAACAAAGGCACTGTTATCCTACTTTTGCATAAAGAATGTAATTCATTGTATTCAATGCCTAGATAAGTATATTATTTACAATATAAAAGCAGGAGCTGAGGTGGCTCAGGTAAACGAGTATACACATCCCAATGATGTGACCTAGGCTCGATCGCAGAGCTCGCTGGTTGAAAAGAATCCTGCACAAAGTTTACTACATGTTCTAATATAATTATATATTTTTTGTTCATTATGTCAAGTAATTTCTGTCAAAACTATGGTGACGTCATGGCATGACGTCATCAAAGTAATAGTTTAACTATCTGAATCCACGTAACTATTTTCTGTACGCTTTTGAAAAGCACTTTCATGAACACTAAAGAAAAGTTGAAAACTCAACGATGATTGAAATGAAAGAAATTAATTATATACTTAATTAAATTAAAAATAAATTTAATTACAAATTAATCAAATGTAATTAGTTAATAATTAATTGTTTCTGCTGTAGTTGTTGTTACTTATGCCACTTTCCAAAATCAGCAAGTATGCTATTGAAATCAAGCTAATTTTTTGAAAATAAAAGGGTGCGTTTCTTCTTTTTCCTGTTGCACAATCTATGGCCAAGAATACTACTTGAACCATGCACACTTCATAGTCCATTCATTCATCCACAGGTTGTAATTTTGACTTGAACCAGAGAACGATCAGTTTCCAATTCAGTAACCCCAGAAATATTGATTTCTTATGAGAACTTGGAGGACTTTGTGACCACGAAAGATTTCACGAGTACCTGTCACCATTTAATGCACGAGGATTCTTCAACAGGCATGATTCTAGCTCATGTTCTCACGAACACGAGCCAAACGTCGTACCTCCCAGGCTATCCCAGCCGAAATTAATTGGGATTATTTAATGGAGGTATGGTCCAAATCAGAGCAGATCTAGTTCAGTGCTTCACTATCATTTAATAAATTTTCGTTTGCCTTATTCTTATTGGATGATTCCTATCCTAATACAAACGTATTCCTACTGATTGCATCTGTAACTGTTGATTAAAGACGGATTATAAGTGGACAGGTAAATGAAGTGACTTCAGCTTAGGCATCTCTATTTTTGGGTCAGGTTAGCTCATTGATAGACATACGAGATCTCAAATTAAATTTCTAAAGTTATCTGAAACTAAAGTATTTATTTTATTTATAATTGCGTTTTAGAAACTTGTTCCTCTAAAACTAAAAAATTGAAAGTCATTTGTAGTTGAAATAAATAAATAAAAAATATTAAGCTATGTACTTAAAAGCAAAACTATGGAAAATTTGTGGTAGATTTTGACTATCACGGGTTACGCGCCAATCATTGTCGGTACCGAATAAAACTGAGTATAAATTTAAGTTTGATGAGTTAAACTTCTAAAAACGTTTTTTGCCTAATCTAATAACGTAAAGCCACTGAAAAAGACAACAAATAATTATAAATTTACACAGTTAATGCACACGCCTTTCAAATTGCATGATTTTGTAACATTGATTCTTGCAGATTTATTGATTATTCGCTTTTTCTTACTTTCCACTACGAAAAGATATTCCACTAGTAATTCCCACGTCTCATAGTTTTGCTTAAACAAGCTATATCGTACAGTTCGTACATTTCTTCAGAGGTTGAACAAAATTATGAAAACACTTCAATACTAACTCTAAGTAAGCAATCTCTCTTTTAGTAGCAAAATTTTTCGAAAATTTAACATAGCAAAACTGTTAGCACAATTTGAAAGATTTTACTTGAAGCTTTTTGAAATGGTGTCCTTTTTATCCATGCAAAATTCGGATCGATCAAAATGAGTGCAGGAATTTAAAAGTCTCCTTCCTTTTTTAAACCACTATAATTGAAAAGACATTCTAATATAAAAATCGCAATCCTCTATTAAAAATTCCTCTTTTCAAAATTGCTTATATTGAAGCTAAAAAAGCTTATGAACTTCATCTCCTTAATTTGGTCGATCTTTGTTTTACATGGGAAAAAAGACATCATTTCTGAATTCAAATCATGATCTTTCAATCAGTTTTGCCATGTAAAAACTTCCAAAATATTTGCTTCTGAAATAAGTCATGTTCGCATGTCTAGAAGTATTTCCATAATTTTGTCCAAACCTTGCATATATTCATTAAATTGACTCACATTTTTCAAATCTTTACTGAGCTCGGTTAACATTCCCAAAGAAGATCCCTTTCCTCCTGTTAAACTAGGATCTTGGCATACCTTCTCGGTGAAACTTGTCACCAATGGTTTAGCTGCAGAAATAGAAAGATGTTTAAATTAATTGTAATCCATTATTTACAAGCAAGTAACAAGAGCCACAAAAAAAGAAAATATCCTTTATTTTTAATTCCTAGCAATACTCTTGACAGAAAACATTGTATCCTGTCTTTATATGCCTAATCAACATTATCTTGAGCAAAGATAATGCGAACTTTTTCGCTTCTTAAGTACCGTGTGTATATTATCTACAAT
>NC_092208.1:69906709-69950374 GCF_043381705.1 Parasteatoda tepidariorum
ATCCATTATTAAAATAATATTTCATTTGATTCTGATGATTCCTTCATGGTGTTGCATTTTCTACAAACAGCAGTTTAATAACATTTTGATGGTGACTTGGGAATTTGTCGTAATAGCGGCCTATTACCTCAATTGTCATAATTTGTAACACCTAATTTGTAGCAACAGCGGACCTCTCGCGATATACCGTTACATCGAGCTTTTGCTGTATTTTATTTCATTTTTATGTAAACTACTGTAAATAGCAGCTGCAATTTCGTACACCGATATTTCTTCACATATTTTACCATACTTTGCTTATAAGCATCTGTCCATTTGTGTTTTAGTCCTCAAAAGTAGTTGCTTCAACCCTTTAATTTTATGACATCTCGTAGACTTTTATTACTGAAGTAAATCTTTTCCTATTTATATGGTGTTTATAGTAAAATACCATGAACTTTTTTCAATTTTTACCCCTTGTCGCGATCTAAAAGAAAAAAATAAAGAACAACAGTAAGTAGTTTAAATTTAGCTAATTGCTGTCTTTGAAAACTACACTCATATTTATGAAGATTGCAGCTCCATGAAGAAATTGTGAAAATTTAATCAAACTAACAGAAAATGTAAAGTGAGGTAAGACATAGAAATGATTTGAATTAAAAATCGGTTGAAGGGTGTTTATTGGTACCACAATCAATAATATGTAAAATAAATTTCAATAATTTCTGACAATTCCTTCATAGTGTTGCAAGTTTCACAAATAGCAGTGCAAATTACCTGAGTGGGTTTCACTTTTAAGACTTGTAGGAGGTTTACTTTGGTCATCGCTGGTATTTGATGGGACAAATATCTTTCTGTAATGTAAAGAAAAAAAACGAAGAAAAAAAATTATCTAAAATATAGCCAAGAAGACATCGAGGGTAAATTAAAATTATTGTTGAATTGACCATTTACTCCTCAATATAAAAATTAGATGATTCATTAATCTGATATTAAAATGAGCAAATAGTTCTCTGTAATAAAAAAACCAAGAAAAATGACAACAAACTATAAACAATAGTCAAGAAGATATCAAGAGTAAATTAAAATTACTGTTTAACTGGCCATTTACTCCTCAATATTACTTTCAATACTTCAAGTAGGCATACTCTTAAAATTAGCCTTTACTCCTGCATCCTCAAGTCAGCTACATACCTCCTTTGACCTCTCCATCACGACATCCCGCTTAGTGTCAGCTTTTTGTATATATTCTTCGTATGTATTCTTTTTTTTTTATTCGAACTTTGTTACATTTTATCGTCATTAACTCTGTATATAACCAGCTTTGTAAATATTTTCAACCTTTTCGACTTTCGCTCTAATTGTTACTACTTCCTTATCGCCGACTTTTAATATGTTTATAGCTCGTTGATTGTCTACTTTTATGTACTCGGATTTTTACTCATTAACTCTTTCATTATCTCATTATTACCCTTAGTTCTATAGATGCTCATACCTACGACTAAAGTGGTGTGGTCAATTGACCTCTACCATCATACTTGTGCAGGCTCCTCTTTCCCTTCTTTTTTTCCCCTCTAAATTTCATTTCAACTAAGCATTTCTAATTTCGCCAATCACCCATCGTCTCCTATTTCCTGCGAATCGGTTTATTGCCGCCTTCGGCTGCAGATACCCAGATCACGCAATCTTCGTGTATAGTGAAAGCATGTGGACAGCTGATCTGACAGTGTTAAAACAAACATCAAAACACATTCATGATGGGTGAAATATGGGGCACTTCGCAGCTCATCTGCCCATTTCCAGAGGACTACTATAATGAAAGGAAGAAGATAGATGGGATAAAAGCCGTAAACGGTCCCATCCATTCAGATAAATTTCGAGTGAGGTGATTTCAAAGAGGCCTCTCTAACTGAGAGTTGAAACTCGCCAAACAGTGTGCAACGCGTGGAGGTAGCAGCTTCGAATCCCACTGTCAGCCTGGGTGTATCGTCGTAATGTCCTTCTACTTGAAAAAAGCTTAAAAGCCTTAATTGAGAACACAAACCTTCAAATGTAAGTTATATTAATGAATCAAACCATGATTTCGAAAGTATTAGTTCTAAAACTAGAAAAAGTTATTAACTTTCTATTCTCAATTTGGTCTATCCGAATTTTGCCTGATTAAAAAAAAACTTCAATCATGATGAAAGTTTTAAGCATGATCTTTCAAACTGTGCCAACAGTTTTGACATGTAAAACCTTTTAAAACTTATGCTAATAAAAAAAGCAACGAGTTAATAAAGAAGTTTTATCATATTTACTCCTGTTTTTGGATTCATTTCCTGCTCATAAAGGTTAAATTTTATCCTTTTAAGGTATTAAGGAACCTTCTAAGCAGAAGAAAAATAATACTTCTGAAATCCTAGAGTGGTCTTAACTTCTTAATTTATTAATTAGAATTTAATCATTGATATAGGTTCTAAATTAAAAAAACATGATTTGCTTGTTGCTTAAAATTTTCTTCAAAAAATAATTTATAAAAATAAGAGAAAAAGGAAAGTGTGCGTTGTGTACGCATGAAATTAAAAATAATTTTATACCCTTCAATGATGAAACCAGATCCTTCGTTATTATTCAATTCAAACCTTATGCTATCCATAGCTTCGTGAGCCACAGGATTTTGAGTGCTGTAAATTGTGTTTGCTTTCTGATCCGGCTTTCCTCGCAATATATACAAGTTATCTGAAACACAAATTTGACAATAATAGCGAAATGCAATTAAAAAGTAATAATTAAATATTAAAAAATATTTAAATACCACTTTTTTTCAAAAAGACTAAAGAGAAGAGAATCCTTTTATTTTTATCAAACCAAAAGTGAGACCAGACCAGCGCTCGTCCCTTTCGAAAACTTGAGTAGGTAGCAATTAATTGTATAAATGATGTGACTTAAGTTTTTCGTTCTATGTGTACGAAATTATGTTTATTTTCTCCATTTCAATCATTTTGAATACAGTACAAGGTATTAATTTAATGCGAACTCCAATTCCTAACCACATTTTTAGCAAAGGTACTTTCCACATCAACAGCATGTTGCGTTTACGCAACGTCAGCGAGAAATGAATAAATGTAATTCAAGAAGATGCTTTCACGATTTGGATTTTCTTCAAGGTCTGTAATATTCTAATTCATTTCTGTAATATTATGTGTTTCCTTCATTTAAGTTGAACTGACCAGCGTCCTCAAAAAACTAAAAAAACTGGCAGCAAAATTTCTAAAAAAATATTCTAAAACTCACCTCTTTCCCTTTCCAATTAATAAAAAAAAAAGTATTTTTCTCAGAATATTAAACTGGAAAGGTAAAGCAGCAAGTTTTCAAATATCCATATCGAAATTTGACTAAAAATTCTTTAGTTTTTTGAGGACGCTGGCCATCTTGATTTAAGTAGATCTTAACCCAAAGCTGTTTCGTCGTAATCTTCTGAAGTCACCTTTATTGAACAAATATAAATATTAAAAACATGGAATTTGCTATCACTGGAAAATAAAACCTTGATTAAGCGCGAAGCTGGCAACTATTCATAGGGAATTTTTCCTCCTCAAAAGGAAAATTATCAACATTTAAAATCACATTTTATGATTACTGCTTCAGTTATATCGGTTAAAGAAAATCGTAATAACAATTGTTCCTGTAGAACCTAATAGACAATACTGTAGGGTTTTTTTTTATAAAAAAAATTCTTTCATCGCTTCTTGTGTTTTACATCACGTGACTTTAACGTATCTGACATTGAAACCACAGATGGTTAGAAACTAATAATGGCTCCTACTGAATTGCCTACTGTATGGATCTGTCAACGGGAACAGGTAATCAGGAAAAGACATCCTTAATCAATGGAGTTCGAAGTAGATCCTTATAATTTGAAAATGCAAGAAAAATGCATCTAGGCCTTTCCCAGAGGCATTCACCATGAAATTTCAATGTTTATGTCACGTTTTCTGTTTTACTGAAGTTAAGAGTGGAAAAAAAACTGATTTGGACATCATAAAATACTCCATAAAGCGATGCCAATTAGAGAAATGAACGATTAAGCAGATAACAGTTGAAAAAGATAATTAATCGTAACATCGAAATTATGTACGTTACAAAGTGAAACCAAATAGAAAAATCAATGTTTATGTATGTTATCTCTCTTACAACAGTTAAGAAAATAACTGTGTTCGTGATGTCACCATAAAAAACTCTCTCAAGTGAGACTAAGTAGAAAAATTAACATTTAAGCAGTTAACAGTTGAAAAAGGCAACTAATCATAACATCACCATGAATTACGCTATAAAGTAAGATCAAACAGAAAAATCAACGTTTATGTTATCTCTTCTGCAACAGTTATGAAAATAACTGTGGTCGTGATGTCACCGTAAAACTCTCAAGTGAGACCAAATAGAGAAATGAACATTTAGGCAGTTAACAGTTGAAAAAGGCAACTAATTATAACATCGCCATGAATTACGCTATAAAGTAAAATCAAATAGAAAAATCAACGTTTATGTTATCTCCTCTGCAACAGTTATGAAAGTAACTGTGGTCGTAATGTTACCATGAAATACTTTATGGAATAAGACCAAAACGAAAAATCCAAGTTAATGTCAGGTTATTTATACCACAGCAGACAAAAGTTCTGATAGTGACGTCACCACTCTATACAGTGTACTCACTTTTGCCATGAAATTTTATTATTTCATCATATCCACTTCTCTCTTCTTTTATATTTCTCAAGTCGAACGTTGCGTCAGTCACTACATCTATGACACCAGTAGGAGTGACAACAAACCCATGAGTCAAACTGAAAAATATATAAAAAGAAATATTTATATATTAATAGATACTAAAACAAATGAGCTTGGATATGTTATTAAAAACTAAAATCTTATAAGCATTTTTCAAAGTTAAATATTTTAATTTTAAGCACCAATTTGGAACAAGAGACAATCAGTTCGATCATGCTTTCAACCAAAAATGGATAATGCATAGTAAGTCCTTAGATGCCAACTTTCGATTTTCGATCAAAAGAACATTTCTATAGGTTGATGTTTTATTAACTGATTATTGATTTAATAAATGTGAATTAATCTTAATTTAACGGTCACAACTGATAAATAGTTCAAATACGATGAGTGTTATTTTAAGTAAGGACCGCTTTGCTGTGTACACTAGATGACGCTAACGTCGCAATGAGTACTTTCGTCTTGTCCCGGTATTCCTTGGGAAGAAATGTGCACAGTTGAAGCTGTTTAGGTAACCTGTACGGTCAGTTATGTGTCTTTAAAATGTTTAAGATTATTCAGTCGTCAGCCCCATACGAGGTACGGTTAGTGATGCGTTTTTTTTATCGGCAAAAACCTGTGTGCTGCAAACATCGGCAGACATATGAAGTTTACGGTGCTACTGACGAAAAGAACAAGGAATTTTGTTATTCTACGACAATGACTCTCCATCAGCAGCTGCAGCTTTATTGGACTCTTTGGGCTAGGAAGTTTTGGACCCTCCCCCTGTATTCCTGACCTTGAGCCGATCGATTTAAATATTTTCCGATGCTTCAAAGATCATTCCGGCGGCAAACACTACAACGAAGAAGAAGACGTGAAAGCCACCGTGACCTCTTGGTTATCGGATCAGATGTCAAGTTGCTATGAAGAGGGTATTCTAAATCGAGTTGTAAGGCATTATAAGTGTTTAAAAAAACTGGCAATTATGTTGACACAAAGAAAAACGTATGTACAGTCTGAAAATAAATTAATTTCCTGAAAATTTTCTTTCGTTTGATTTTTGTTTTCGAACATCCCTAACTTTAGAAAAACGCCTCGTATATGGGTGATTCTCACGAAATATGACAATTCACTGTCCCTTGCTCCAAGATCTAATACTATAATACTAAAAGAACTTTTTTTTTAAAAAAAATTTATAAATAGCATTGCTGTAAGCATTTTAAAATGACTTTGCACTAGAATTGACTGTTTTGTGTACTTAAAAAATTTAATTGAATATCAAAATGTCATTTTCCTGGCCTGTCATAAACAATATTTCCTGTAATAACTACCTTCAAAACTTCCCATACATTTTTCAAAATTCAATTTTTTTTTATCTTATCCTATGTAAGCATTTCTAGAATATACGCAGAGGGTATTGTTTACTAAAACTTCGTTTAAAATAATTTCTTCTGACAATAATTTGTTTGTCCCATGAAAATCTGTCATTTTCCTGGCTACTTTTATTTAGTGATTTATAACCAAAATAGATAGCGCCAGGAATCANGTTGCATCCCGCAAATAGATTTACTTCTGACAATGAAAAAGAAAATAGTAGTAAAATTAACTTATTCTTTGCTTTTATTCAAGAAACGTAAATTTCCGATACTTACTTGATTCATTATAACATGAATAAATTATAATGCTATATCATATTATATGTTTTATCATTATTCATGAATTATAACATATACTGTATTTTATAAGCATCGTTGAAAAGCCGGCCTGTTTTTGGGTTTAAATCTATTAATGTATAAATCCGTAGTCTTGTAATTTTTAATCCAACCTAGAAGACAAGGGGACGCATGGATCAAGCATTAGGATTAGCTAGCCATCGTGGAGAACTTTCTGATAGAATTTAGACTACTGGAGAGGAGAATCGCGAAGTTTTCCCTGTATAATTAACCCTACGGTAAAAGGATTCTGATCCATGATCTGTCCACCCCTAACAATACTTTTATCAATCCTCTCAATTATAACAAATACTAGGTATTCCAAAATTAATTTGTACCACTGTGGACTGATCGTAAAGACACGCATTCTAGTAAAAATATTGCAATCCTATAGAATAACTTCAAAATTGCTGGTGTTAAAACTAAATGAATATCTTCTCCTCATTTTGGATTTGCATGGTTAAAAAGGACACCTTTTCTAAAAAACTTCAAGCATGATCTTTCAAACTGTGCCAACAGTTTTGACATGTAAAACCTTTTAAAACTTATGCTAATAAAAAAAGCAACGAGTTAATAAAGAAGTTTTATCATATTTACTCCTGTTTTTGGATTCATTTCCTGCTCATAAAGGTTAAATTTTATCCTTTTAAGGTATTAAGGAACCTTCTAAGCAGAAGAAAAATAATACTTCTGAAATCCTAGAGTGGCCTTAACTTCTTAATTTATTAATTAGAATTTAATCATTGATATAGGTTCTAAATTAAAAAAACATGATTTGCTTGTTGCTTAAAATTTTCTTCAAAAAATAATTTATAAAAATAAGAGAAAAAGGAAAGTGTGCGTTGTGTACGCATGAAATTAAAAATAATTTTATACCCTTCAATGATGAAACCAGATCCTTCGTTATTATTCAATTCAAACCGTATGTTATCCATAGCTTCGTGAGCCACAGGATTTTGAGTGCTGTAAATTGTGTTTGCTTTCTGATCCGGCTTTCCTCGCAATATATACAAGTTATCTGAAACACAAATTTGACAATAATAGCGAAATGCAATTAAAAAGTAATAGTTAAATATTAAAAAATATTTAAAAACCACGTTTTTCAAAAGGACTAAAGAAAAGAGAATCCTTTTATTGTTATCAAACCAAAAGTGAGACCAGACCAGCGCTCGTCACTTTCGAAAACTTGAGTAGGTGGCAATTAATTGTATAAATGATGTGACTTAAGTTTTTCGTTCGATGTGTACGAAAATATGTTTATTTTCTCCATTTCAATCATTTTGAATACAGTACAAGGTATTAGTTTAATACGAACGGCAATTCCTTGCCACATTTTTAGCAAAGGTGCTTTCTACATCACAACACCATGTTGTGTTTACGCAACATCAGCGAGAAATGAATAAATGTAATTCAAGAAGATGCTTTCGCGATTTGGATTTTCTTCAAGGTCTGTAATATTCTATTTCATTTCTGAAATATTATATGTTCCTTTCATTTAAGTTAAAAAACTAAAAAAAACTGACAGCCTAATTTCAAAAAAAAATATTCTAAAACTCACCTCTTTGCCTTTCTAATTAATAAAAAAAATTATTTCTTTTCTCAGAATATTAAATTGGAAAGGTAAAGCAGCAAGTTTTCAAATATCCATATCGAAATTTTACTACCGATTCTTTAGTTTTTTGAGGACGCTGGTCATCTTGATTTAAATAAAACTTAACCCAAAACTATCTATTTCGTGGTAATATTGTTGTTTAATAAAAGTCACTTTGATTAAACAAAAATAAATATTAAAAAATAGAATTTGCTATCACTAGAAAATAAAACCTGGATTAAGCGCAAAACTGGCAACTATGCATAGGGATTTTTTCCTCCTCAAAAGGAAAATTATCAACATTTAAAATCATGTTTTGTGATTACTGTTTCAGTTATATCGGGCAAAAACCGAATATTTTAAGTCGCAGAAAAAAAAAATTCTGTAGAACATAATAGAAAATACAGTCGGATTTTTTTTAAAAACGAAAAAAAAAATTACTTCATCGCTTATGTCTTACATCACGTGACTTTGGCGTAGCAAAGACCTAACATGGTCACTACAGCTGGTTAATAACTTATAATGGCTTCGATTGAATTGTCTACTGTATGGATCATTCAACAGAAAAACGTTATCAGGAAAAGACATCCATAATCAATAGAGTTCGAAGTAGATCCTTATAATTTCGGTAAGAAAAATGCATCTCTTGGACTTTCCCGGATGCATTCACCGTGAAATTTCAATGTTTATGTCATGTTTTCTGTTCTACAGGGGTTAAGAGTGGCAAAAAACTGATCGGGACGTCATAAAATACTCTATAAAGCGACACCAAATAGAGAAATGAAAGTTTAAGCAAGCAACAGTTGCAAAAGATAATTAATCGTTACATCGAAATTATGTACGTTACAAAATGAAACCAAATAGAAAAATCAATGTTCATGTATGTTATCTTATAACAGTTAAGACAATAACTGCGTTCGTGATGTCACCGTAAACCTCTCAAGTGAGACCAAATAGAGAAATGAACATTTAAACAGTTAACAGTTGAAAAAGATTACTAATCATAACACCGCCATGAATTACGCTATAAAGTAATAGGGCATTGGGCCCAGGTTCAAGAGATCGTGGGTTCGATCCCTGCCGGCCGAAGACTCTCCGTGTAGTAAATGGTGACTGATGCACGTTAAATCAGTCGAGTCTCAAAGTCCTCCATGTTCCCATAACAAATCAAGACCTCTAGGGGTACTGAATTGGAGATTGATAGTTCTTTGATTCAGGTCAAAATTACGATCTGTGGATGAATGAATGGACGTATGAATGGTTTCGCCCTATAAACGAGCGTGACGTAATGGGAGTGGCAGAAGTCGAATTCTTGGCCATAGATGGCGCCACTGGAAAACAAGAACAATCGCACCCCCTCTACATTAATGGCATAGGTCAACAACAACAACGTTAATTATCTCTTCTGCAACAGTTATGAAAATAACTGTGGTCGTAATGTTACCATGAAATACTTTATAAAATAAGACCAAAAGGAAAATTCCAAGTTAATGTCAGGTTATTTATACCACAGCAGACAATAGTTCTGATAGTAACGTCACCACGCTCTACTGTGTACTCACTTTTGCCATGAAATTTTATTATTTCATCATATCCGCTTCTCTCTTCTTTTATATTTCTCAAGTCAAACGTTGCGTCAGTCACTATATCTATGACACCAGTAGGAGTGACAACAAACCCATGAGTCAAACTGAAAAATAAATAAATAGAAATATTTATAAATTAATGGATACTAAAACAAATGAGCTTGGAGATGTTATTAAAAACTAAAATCGTATAAGCATTTTTCAAAATTAAATATTTAAATTTTAAGCACCGATTTGGAACGGTGGTGCCAGAGACAATCGATTCCATCATGTTTTCAACCAAAAATGGATAATGTATAGTAAGTTCATAGATGGCAACTTTCGTTTTTCGATCAAAAGAACATTTCTAAAGGTAGCTAAATTGATGTTTTATTAATTGATTGTTGATTTAATAAATGTGAATTAATCTTAATTTAACGGTCACAACTGATAAATAGTTGAAAATATGAGGCGTGTTTTTTAAGTAAGGACCGTTTTGCTGCGTACACTTGATGACGCGAGCGTCGCAACGAGTGCTTGCTTCGTGTCCCGGTATTCCTTGGGAACAACTGTGCACAGTTGCACCTGTGTGCTGCAAACATCGGCAGATTTGTGAAGTTTACGGAACTACTGCCATGCTGACTGGAAATTTTGCTATTCTATGACAATAACTCTTCAGCAGCAGCTAGAGCTTTATTTGACTCTTTTGGCTGGGAAGTTTTGGACCCTTCCCCCTATGTACCTGACCTTTCGCCGATCTATTTAAATATTTTCGGATGCTTTAAAGATCATTTCGGCGGCAACCAGTACAACGAAGGAGACGTGAAAGCGGCCGTGACCTCTTGGCTATCGGAGCAGATGGCAAGTTGCTATGAAGAGGGTATTCTAAATCTAGTTGTAAGGCATTATAAGTGTTTCAAAAAAAATCTGGCAATTATGTTGACACATAGAAAAACGTATGTAGAATCTGAACACAAATTTATTTCCTGAAAATTTTCTTTCGTTTGGTTTTTGTTTTCGAACATCTCTAACTTAAGAAAAACGTCTCGTATATATCAGATCCGATGATCATAAGATTGGCGAAAAGTTTCTGTGACATAAAGCAACTTTAATTATTATTTTTCTATCTCCAGAAAAAGTTGGTAGCTATGTAATAAGTAGCGATCGTGTCCGAAAAGAATCCTCAATCATAGATCGTCATAGATTCTTCTACATCATCTTCATCTCCCGTGTCGCACAAAAATCATCCTTATCCTTATCCAAAGAATTCGAAATTGTACACTTTTTAAAATACTTTAAAATAACATTTGAATCCACATTTTGCTATCAGTCTAGTATCATTGGACAGAGCTATAGTGGCTCAGGTGATAGAGCGCTCGTCTACCAATGAGGTGACCCGGGTTCGATCCCAGGCATGGCTGGTCGATATGAATTCCGCACCCAACTCGCTCCTACCACAATGCTGACGCAAAATACCCTAAGTGTTAGATGAATCATGGGTAAGCGTCTCCTTGTCGTCGGGCTAACTGTGGGATATTTTCGTTGCTTTCCTCTCCATGTAACAGAAATGCGGGTTAGTTCCATCAAAAAGTATTCCACAAAGGCGAATTTTCCCTAATATTTGATCAAGGAGTTCCCTTGTCTTCTTGAGTTCAAAATTGCAAAGCTACGGAGTTGAACATTGGTAGTGGTGAAGTCAAGATTGGGTCGGCTGTTCAGAGACGGTGATAAAATAAGAGTATCATCGAACACGTGATGTTTATAAGAGCAGTGGGGAAATTTTTGATGTGAAATATTTTTGTTTTAAAAAATTTTGTAGATTGTTTAATTTTAGAAATTTCATATGGCTCGTTCTAGAGGTCGATTTATAAATCCGATCTACCTTTGCTATCTCATAATCAAAAATAATGGGTCGACTTATACAACGAGTCGACTTATACACCGGGATATACGGTACTTATAATTTTGCAACCACTCTGGACAGTGTGGAGAAAATTTAACCCTTTTGTTTGATCGGTCTAAAATTATGTTTAAAAACATATAGAAACACGGTGTAAAAAATACTTACTCTTTTACTATATTAGGCATTGATATGCGAAACAAATGAACAACGCTCCCATTCTAAAATTTAAAAAAAAAAGATTAAATAATTTAAATCCTCCTTGACTCTCAAAATTTTTATTTTGCTAAGCCTTTAAAAAATTAATACCATACTCGATATACTTGTCCAAACAAATGATAAAACTCTATTTCATTCAAGATTGAAAAATCACCTAAAATAATGCAAAAAAACCATAATATTGCAACAAATATTGCAATTTTTTTGCAAAAATAATAAAATAAATAAATAGTTAACATAAAATTGAAATTGAATTTTTCTTCTGAATTTGTTAAGTAGAAACTTATTATTTTTCTTAAACTTTATTGTACACAAATGTTTTCGGAGACGACAAATAATCATATTTAAACTGCATTTTTTCTTATAATAGCTAATATTTTCGGTAAAAGGTATTTTGCATTTGTTTAGGAATTGTATCTGTTTTGATTTTAACACGTTACAATAAAAATCCTATTACAAAATACAAGGTGAAAATCACCAGGAGCTAATTTTCTCCACATTCTATTTTGTTCAAACTGTCTTTAAATAATATTGTTAAATTATTTATGTTTAAAACGATCTTCACCTAGTTGGTGCACGTTTTAAAGATTTGATCCACTATTTGAATTTAAAAAAAGCCCACCCACCAACCTTTAATAAAGAGTGCTGACAAACGAAATAAAATAAAAAGCTTAACGCATTTTGTCAATTATGGTACTATTAAAGCATGTATTTTTCAGCTTCTGTTTTTACCGGAGATTGCGTGGTAAGGTAAACATCCATTTTGAAAAAGGAAACATACCAGTCGATTAGTTGTCTGGGTGTCAGCCAGAAGACACACGCTATTCATTTTGTCCCTATTCATTTTGTCCCTATTCATTTTTGTCGGTATTCATTTTTGACACTCTCTATTCAATGTTGCCTAGAATAGCCCATCTCTGAATTACATAATTTTTTTTAAAGTGTTTAGCGAAATTAGAATTTTAAAAAAAATTGTATGAACAAAAACTTTTAATACTGTACTTTAAACTTTGTCTATTTTCTAAATAGCTTTTTACTTTTTGACACTTTATACTGAACATTAAGGAATATTTCTAGCCAAAAGTAAACATCATGTTTAAAAATTATAAGTAGTAGTAAATGTTTGCAACAAATGTATATTTCTGTTTAATTATGAAACTAGTTAAATCATAATCATTTCAAATCCATTTTTATTTTAATTATTAATGAATGTAACTATTAATGAATGTAACTATTGATGACCAATTTAAAGTACTAATGAATGCATCTTAGTATGCACGATCGCTTTTCAAACTCCAGATAAATGCTGGGAAAAATAATAAATTTTCTACCAACTATTGCCTATTAACCACATTCAGAGCAATGCTTAATACATATCATAAAAAGTCTAAAACGTTTAAAGAAGTACAAACAAGTCTTACCTATATATCTAATTCTTTCACCGAACAAATACATTGATAATTCATCAGTTCCATCAACACTTAGAGTACCTGATATGGTTCCAGACTGAGAATATAGATTCAGAACCTTAGAAAACCTATTAAAAAAAGTAATGATAATAATATCTGTGAACAATATTAAAAAAGCACAATAAATATTTTTAAAAATTGAAAGGAAAAAGCTATATTGTCCAAATAGTCACATAACTCGGTAAACAACATAGAATTAGAATCATAGCATGCTAATATCATGTATCAAATATCATCATAAAATTCTATCGCAACTTATTGGCAACATACAGAGGTTGAATAAAAATACGGAGACACTTCAATACTAACTCTATATAAACAATCTTTTGCAATTGTTTTGATCTCTATATAAACAATCGCAGCAATTGTTTTGGAACGTTTTACATGGCAAAACTGTTGGTACAACTTTAAAAAAAAATACTTAAAGTATTAGCAATAGTGTCCTTTTTGCCCATGCAAAATTCGCACAGATCAAATTGAGCGTTGGAAGTTAAAAGCTTTTTTTTTATATACCAGAATGATTTTCAAAAAATTCTTATAGAATTATCACAATCCTAAAAACATAAATTCAAAATTGCTGCTAATAAAGCTAGAAATAAGTTATTAACTTTCTCGTCTCCTTTTGGACGATCTGAATTATACATAGGCACGAATGGCACGATTCTAAAAGATTCCTGCATGATTTTTCGAATTGTGTCAATAGTTTTGAATCGAAAAATATCCCAAAACATTTGCTGCTAGAAGAAAGATTGTTTCCATAGCGATAGTATCGAAGTTTTTCCATATTTTTGTCCAACCCCTGTACAATCAGAACATAGAAACAACATAAATTACAGTCATGGCTTGTTAACAACACAGTACAATTTAATAATTTAGATACGTTCAAACAATTACTCTTCTATAGGTGGCCTAAAGTTCAACCATTTCGTTTCAGACATCCCCTTAGCTAAAGCAGATGCGCTGATGTCTGAAGTAAAATCGAAAACATCCGACGAAGCTCGCCAACTAGAAAAGAAAGAAATATATTTTATTCTATTAACCTTTAGCGATGGAAACATTTCGAACAAATACTGAAACAATAAAATTTCAAAGACAGAAAATACAAATTGTTATTGATTTTATAAGAAGGTTACATTTTGAAATAATAAAAACTTACAAAATAAGAGAGAAAAAACTACATTATATATACATATATATACGAGTTAAAAATATAGAGAAAGCATGGAAAAAGATGTAAAGAGTTTTTTCAAAGAAGAAAAAAATATTAAAACTTTTTTCAAAAAATACTTTAAAAAATTTTAAAATAACGGGAAACAAAATAAGGAAAAAATATTATCTCGTCATCAGAAAAATCCAAAAAAAATAGCAAAAATTTTTTTTATCAGAACAATATATCAAGAAAATTATGTATATCAAAAAAATGTTATCTAATTTTGTGTTAATATAGCCAAAGCAAAATATATCAATACAATATTGTAAGGAACGCCAAAAACTGGAACAAAATTAGAACTTATTAGGCAAAAAATGTAAAATAAAACAAAAAATACTAAATAAAACAATCAAACAAAAAATACAAAATATAAAAAAAAATCAAGAAAATGCAGAACAAAACACAAAATGTAATATATAAATCGAATAGCGAATTCGAACTTAACTTATACTTAACGGCATTTTTTAAAATTTAAGTGTTTTCGTAACAAGTACATTACAAAATATGAAAATAGAAGCGTCTTCTTTAGGTAAAAAATCTTACACATCGGGTTATTTAGACATAAATACAAAGCTAAGAAGATTATTTTAGACATCTTGGGTGTAAATTATATAGAAGAAAAGAAAGGGGAAAAAATTGGAGAAAGCATTTCAGAGCTTTAGGGGTTTTACAATCCATGGTATCCATACTTACATGAAAGCAAATTTAACATATACCATTTTCTCGTTGGTACCATCATGGTCTGTTTCCCTGCAAATAGGATAAAAATAGAGATATATAGTTTCCACCATTTATGCATCATTAATATGGCATTGACTGCAAACGTTTGTACTTCTTCGGACACTTACATCATCAATTGCAAGCAGAATGTTTTTAATATCATTAAAAATAAACACATATACATAAATAACAACCAAGCCATCTATAGATACGTTTTTATTCTACATATTTATATATACATTATATTTTTTATGTATACTGTGAGTCTTTTTTATATATACTATAGTGCACTTGTTGTATATTGTATATAGTATTGTCTTAATAAAAATATATTCATATATTTAAAATATTTTTTTGTCTAACATGATTTATGTACCCTTTCTTTATTCTTTTTCTTTTTATTTCTCTTTTTTAAATTTTTATGCATATAACAAAATTTATTTTTTTTATTGTTCATGTTCTTTTTTCTTCATTTATTGTTTCAGTAATTGTTTTTTCTGAAGCAAATGTGTTGCACTTCATTGTCTTCTGCAAGACTTTCAATACTGTTTTTTATTGTAAGAAGTTTTATATGTATTATCTAACATGCAAATTTTTTTAAATAAATTCCCACTGATCAGGCTAGCTCGCCAGAGCTGGACTGGTAGCCAGACGTGGACTATACGGGTAAGGGTTTTTGCAAACCTAGGTACGTGTCCACGTCTGGAGGAAAGAAAGAAAGTGCACTTGTTGTACAGTCCGCAAAAAAAAAGATATCACCCTGAATAACTTTCGTTCTAATGATCGGATTTTCGCAAACTATGTGTCAATCTTAATGTTTTCTTAATGTTTCCATGGGGTGACCTCAAATATGCTAATTAATTAACGCTAACTAGTAATTAAGTTACGAAATCAATAGTTAGCACTAATTAATTAGCATATTTGAAATCAACCCAGGAACCATTAAGATTGGCACTTAGTTCGTGAAAATCCGATCATTAGACCGAAAGTTATTCAGGTTGATATCTTTTTTTTTTTTCTTTTCTTTTTTTTCTCACTATACCAACCGAAAGCAGAATATTAAACTGTAGCTTTTTATATTTTCCTTAGCGGAAGATCTTTTGAAAACCATGCTGGTTATATGCTAAATTTACTTACTTCAGCAATCCATTATAAAATATTCTCCAAGCTCTCATTGGTGTTATATAATGTAGCTGAAGTCCTCCACATGAGAACACTTTTTTCTCACAGCTAGATTGCTGGTAATTTGCAGTCTTCTTCAGCTGATACAACTTTCCATTGCTTAGCTGTAGAAATATCCAAGCACTTGCCGCATTATTAGGATATCGCATTATCTTTGTCACTAGATACTCAGATTTGGAATTTACCCCATGGAAAAATACTTCATCAGCTGTCTGCAATTGAAGACATGCATTGAATTTGTTTTATTGAACTTTCTTCAAGATATATACTTCTACAAAAATACTACAACCTCATTTTATTCCATTTAAAATGTTAGTAAAAAATTAAATTTCCTTCTATAATTGTAAGTTGGCTTTAATATTAAAACAAAAATCAGCGGGAGTTTTAAGTAGTGTTACAAGTTTATTATGAACGTTATGCATTGCCGTTTTTCATAGACTAAACAGGAGAAAAATTATTTTCTCTTTTTTGGTCTATCTAAAAAACATGTTTTAAGAAAATTCAATCACATTGTTTTTTGTTATTTTACTTTTTTGTCATTTAATTTTTTTCGGTTAAAAATTTATTTAAATTCTAACTGTCGATAAATTCGTTTAATAAACAAAATAAATTCTACTTTTAGTAGTCAGCAGACAATTGAAACTATTATTGCTATATGCCACAAAGATTCAGTTGAAATTTAAGCATTCTAGCTAGTCGAAAAGTGATCGGAATTTCAACTGTTTGAAAATTCTATTTACAACAAACAAAACTAACAAAATTATAAAAACAAACAACAAAATGATAGTAACAAAATTATAAAAAGTACGTTTCTAAATGATAGGAAAATCCTTGAAAAATAATTTGTTAACCGCTATGAAGTTTCAATTGAAATTAAATTTAACAATCTAGGTAGTCAAAAACGTATTAGTTAGCAATATATTCTGCATTTAATAGTCAAACAATAATTAAAAAATTGTACTGTTATCTGGCACAAAACTCCAGTTGAATTTTAAACACTCCAGCTTGTTAGAAAGAGGTAGAAATTCCGATTGCATTTCTCTCACACCGTCACGAAAGGGTCTAAAAACATGATAAAAATAATGTTATTATTTTACATAAAATAAAACTTACTTTGTGCAACTGACCCTCCTCTAATGGCGATTCCAGATCTATCTCTTCTTGGGGAACAATAAAATTTGCTTTTATGGGATCATGTTCAGCATGAACATCGTAGAAGTCGAATCTCCCTTTCGTCAAATATCTTGACAATCGAATGCAACCATAAGATATAATCCATTTGGCCCACACTACAGCCTCTGCAAAAAAATTTCGTTCGAGTTAATTTTATCATAATTCATATCGGGGGTTAAGTCTCGAACAAACTATGTCAAACTTAGTTGTATAAGCGTGGTGGCTCAGGGGACAGAGTGCTCACCTCCCAAAAAGATGAGCCGGATTCGATCCGAGCAATGGCTGGATTCGAATTCCACACCCAGCTCGCACCAACCACAGTGCTGACGTAAAATATCCTCAGTGGTAGACGGATCATGGGTTAGAGTCTCCTTGCCGTCAGGCTAACCGTGGTGTGTTTTCGTGGTTTTCCTCTCCATGTAACTTAAATGCCGGTTAATTCTATCAAAAAGTCCTCCACGAAGGCAAAATTCTTCCAATAATTCAAAATTCAAAATTGCAAGACTGCGAAGTTATGCATCGGTACTCGTAAACCCAAGATTCGGTCGGCTGTTCAACGACGGTAATAAAATAAAAGTATCATTGGACACATGACGTTTATAAAAGCAGCGGGAAAATTTCCTGTTTCTGTAAGAGTTTTTGATGGGAAATATTTTTAGCTTCAAGCAATTTTGTAGACTTAGTATGTTTTGCTGTTAATGCTGTTTAACGACGGTTATGAAATAGAATAAAGCCTAGTCAAAGAAAAGTCAACCTACTCAAGAAAGTTATTTATAATTAATTTATTTATTATACTAACATTATTAAATATCTAATATATATAATTCTCTTACGTGGCTCTCAAATTTTGGCTGTATTTCTTTTCTGCCGGTGGCAACGTTTGCTTTGTTTTCTTTACGTTACTATTTCTCTTACACGGCGAATCGACCAATGATTGCCGCTAAAAATGTCACATGCCAAATCTAGCTGAGGTGGCTCAACATATAGCGCTTTTAAAAACGGAAACTGAAATAACCAGAGAGCATCAGCTGCGGCAATCTCATACTATTAAGCTAGGCAGAAGTGAGTAGTCTTTGTCGATAGATCTCTATTTTAGTATTTTGTCGAAAGCGCTTTTTTTCACGAATTTATATATTACGAATTTATTTGACGATTTTTGATTTATATCACGAATTATACTATAGCACATTTCTAATAGGTTTAACGAATTACATGTCATTTATTTGAATTCAAATTTATTTTAATGACTTAGTATTTACTAAAAAGATGTAATTTTTTTTTTCAAAAAAAGTTTTTATTATTTGAATGATTGTTTTGCATTCTTAGAATTTTGTGCATTTGCAATAAAACTAAGTTAGTAGCGAGCGAAGCGAGCTTGGTTTGCGAAACAAACCATATAAGATTGCGTAGCAATTTTCGGAGGTTGGCGAGCGTTAGCGAGCAGGGGGCACAGCCCACTAGTAGTAGAAACTAATTTTAAAATCATTCAGTCAATACCTGATGGGGCATAGGAGAGGATGGCAGTTGTTAAGGTGAGAGGCACAGCGACTATTGCACCCATAGCTTTTCATACATGAATGGCTATGAATAAATATCACAGAAGTCAGACTGATGCTGAAAAAGCTACACATTCTATTATCTAATAGATAAAAAGAAAGACATTTTGATTAGATATTGTTGTCAATGTACAATATGACAATGCCGTAAAAAAGGCATTATCAAAAAATTGATAATAACTACAATTTGAAATAAGAAAAATGAAAACAAATAAGATAAAAAAAAAGGTTAAATTACATAATTATTTTTATTAAAATTGATGCGTCTGTAATTAAAATGTATGCTTGTTATGTATGTTATTAAAATGTTTAAATATTTCAAATATAATTTTGATTAGCAATGAAAATTTAATGAAAAGTGTTTCTTAAAGAAAAAAGTTCTTTTTGTTCTATTAAAAAAAGATTAATTATATTTTGTCATATTAAGTTTCCTTCATTGATGATTGATCCTTTAATGATGGTTTTGTTGATGATTGAACATCATAAGTCATTGCTCTGAAATTAAAAATTTTAAATCTCAATATTTTGTGACCACATTTTTATTATAATTGTTAGTTATTCTGTAAAAGTATTGTATTATGTATTTTATTATGTATTTATTATCTATTATTCTATATTGTATTTATGTATTGTATTATGAAATTCCATCATAAAATTTTGCATAACGAAATTTAAGATAAGTGGTAATAACATATTACAGCCAAAATTTACGAAAATCCAGAATTTAAAATAAAACGTTGCGAAAATTATTAGGAACTGTTTGCATCAGGTTATAAATAGATAGGCCTATCTTACTTCTATAAAATAAAACCGACATTTTGGAAGGACGCTAGGCACATGTTTGATCAACCTAGGCAACCTATCATCCCACAATGTTAAAAGTAGCTGCGAAATAACAAATTATTCTTGTTGTTGTTGTCGGCCAATAAGACAGAAGGGGTGCGGTTGTTCTTGTTTGCCAATGGTGCCATCTAAGGCCAAGAATTCGACTTCTGCCCCACCCATACGTCACACCCTTTAATAGGGCACACCCATTCACACATCCATCCATTCATTCACAAATCGTAATTTTGACCTAAACCAGAGAACGATCAATCACCCATTCTGTACACCTAGAAGAATAATTTGTTATGGGAACATGGAGGACTTTGTAAACCGATAGATTTAACATACCCAGTCTTCGGCCGGTTGGACTCGAACTCCCGTTTTCACAAAAGCGAGTCCAGCATCCTGCCAACCAGGCTATCCCGGCACCCAAAATATTCTTAATTTTTTAATTTCGCCATTCGATTCGTGAGTCTTCCACATTTGTTTAAACATTACATTACATTGATTAAACATTACATATAATGGTGGTTAAAATCATTAAAAATCAAATTTATTAAATCAAAAATAAAATTCTATAATCCATCACCAATTTAAATATTAAAAGAAATATATCATGCTTGAATAAGCAAAACTTGTCATTTCAGCAATTTCGTTAACTTATTCTCGCTGGCTCATTACAAATATACATATTTTTAATGCTGCCGATTTTATACGCTTTGTTAGAAAATTTCTTTTAGTGGTGGCTAAGAAAATATTTTAATGTATGGTTATTTGTTCCGTACATTTGATTTAAAGTTATTTTCAACACCACTGCATGTTAACTATTCAAAAGTTAACATGCTATTCAAATCCTGGCAAAAATTCTGAAAACTTTAGTTTTTAATTGCTTATCACTCAATAAAGAATATTTTGAGAAAAGCGTAGTAGTTCGCAGCCCTGTATTTTGTGGTTGTTACTTATGCCACTTGCCAATACCAGCAGGCCTGCTTTAAATCAAGGGAATTTTTAAGTAGATTCTTGCGCGCTTCTTGTTTTTTCAGTGGCGCCATCTGTAGACCAAAATACTACTTCAACCACACACTCGTCACAGTCCGTTTGGCATGTCCCCAATCACACTCCATTCATCCACAGATCGTAATTTTGACCAGAAGCAGAGAATGATCAATCTCCAATCCAGTACCCCCAGAGGTATTTTATAACCGTCTTTGAACAACCGAACCAATTTTGGGCTTACAGCTACCAATGCTCAAAACCATAGTCTTGTAATTTTGAACAGAATCCAGAAGACAAGGGAACTCCTGGATTAATTATCGAGAAAAACTTGCCCTCGTGGAGGACTTTTTAATGGAACTTATCCGCATTTGCGTTGCATTGAGAGGAAACCCACAATATCTCCCATGGTTATTCTCAAGGCAAGAGCACTCTAACCTATAATCCATCTACCACTGAGGTTGTTTTTCGTCAGCACTGTGGTCGGTGCAAGCCAGGTGCGCAATTCGTATCGACCAGCTGTGGCTGGGATTCGAACCCAGTCCACCTCATGGAAAGGCGACATCTTCTTTTCTTAAAAAATTAATAAATAAAAATAACAAAAAAATTTTTGAGTGAGAAATACTGTATCAAATGTACTTATATGTTGATTGCATTGATCATAGTCAATTTGCATCCTGGAAAAATAAATGCTTAAAAACTCTCTTGAAAAAGATTTATACTGCACAGAAAAGATCTACTGCACAGAAGCATTAAGAGTTAAATATATTTTAAAAAAGAAAAAGAATTAAAAAAATAATAATAATAAAAACTATTTATAAATAAAGAGTCATAAGCGAAAACAACCGCCGCTGTTTTTTCGCCACCGACACTTAGTAAATACGGCATTACCATGGTATGAAGAAAAGTGTATTGAAATTAAGATGGAATGAAAAAATGTCATATTCGTTAGACTGGTAGTAAAGATTACTCTGTAGTAAGGAATAAGCTTGTAGATAGTGAAGATTAAACTTTTGAAGACAGCTCTGAAGCCCACAGAAATGCAGTAGAAGAATTAAAAATTCGATTGCAATTGGTAAGTACTTATCTCTCTCGTATAACGAGTAAAAGTACTACTTTTTTCTTTATTCTTATTGTGTCACACATTCTGTTTTTCTTAGTTTTAATTTTTTCTAAATACAGATTATTATTTTTCAAAACCAGGTAAGGGTTCATTTCATTACGATTACCATATTAACAAAATGTGTTTTCATGTAAAATTATAATAATTATATATTTAACTTTAAAAATGATCTTTACTTTTTTGAAATATATTGACTTTAGAAATAAAAAAAATTTTGATAAATGAGAAGCAACTATGGCGGTGTAGAGTGGA
The DNA here is from genome assembly GCF_043381705.1 of Parasteatoda tepidariorum. NCBI lineage: Eukaryota > Metazoa > Arthropoda > Arachnida > Araneae > Theridiidae > Parasteatoda > Parasteatoda tepidariorum. The sequence goes on from NC_092208.1 coordinate 69,928,925, forward strand.
GCCTCGAATTAAAAAATAAATAAGAAGTTGTAAAAGAATTAAATATTGTTTATAAAGTTCTACTTTAAAATTTTTCCAAATAGCTCTTATCTTATCTTGGTTTTTAATGAAGAAATTTGAAGTGTGGTTAGAAAAACATTTTTTTTTTTCCTGACGCTGCACCCATTGAAACAAAACTTTTTTATCGCCCTTATTCCCGACTCAACAGCCTTATCTGTTTGCGTGGCAACGATGTTGCTGCCATTTTCTTTTTTATGATTTCAACTTTCTCCTTGTCATTAAATGTTTTTTTGGCTTATTGTTTCAGATCGGTCGAAAAAGACTGTTTCGTTCTTTCAGAACCTATGTTTCTTTTTTTTTCCTTTTTTTTTCGTGTTATTTTATAATTTTCAGAACATTAAAATAGAATGGAATGTCAATTTAAAAAAAGAGCATTTTCGATACTTCTCTTTGCTTTTATTTAAGCCTTGCTTTCTTTGCTTTTATTTATGGTTCTATGGCCGCAAAAGCTGCTCCGAACATTAGTGTTGTGAATGAAGAGGGTACCATAGCTGAAAAAACTGCCATATTTTCAATATCTCCAAAGCATAATTTAAAATCACTCACAAAATTTTAAAATATTTGTGACTGAATAGCAATGGTATTCATCCATCAACCCCTTGATCGGATCGACTTCCAATTGTACTATATCGACCAACCACGGGTCGATATCAACCACTTTAGCGACTTCTGGGTTAATCCAAATTTACCATGAAAAAGACGAAGGAAATGAAATGTTACTACTGTTAAAACTTTAAAGAAAAAAAAGAAATTTAGCTGTCAACCCAATATTTTGATGACGTTACATAAAATCTTGAACTAATTTCTTATGAAAGAATTTCAGGTCACAAACAATCAATGAAAAATTAATTATACCAAGTTCGACAAATATTGCCTACATTTCTACACAATCATTTTTCTGTTTATGCAAATTAATAAATAAGGTAAATTAATGTGAATTTTAGTACTGACACTGACAATTACTTTTTTTTTTGTTGTCAAAAAAAATGCTTTTTTTTTTTGTTGATATTTTCGCACAAGCTTGAATAGAAAACTATTGAATGAATGTTTATGCAATTATTGTTTAATAATTCGTTTTTGGTATGTATATGATGGAGTTACAAAAAATAAAGTTTTAATTTTCATCGTGATTTCTGCATGTGTCTACTGAAGAAACACCTAATGTTTATGCAATTGATACATAAATGTTGGTTTTCAATATTCGTTATTATTTTTTGCTGTCTCAAAAATACAAAAGCATTATCTTAATTTTATCCTTTTTCAGGTGCCCAGTCTTAAAACTTAAGTTTGTGCGATGAATGTATAATATTTAATTTTTTGGCAGCTATAATTATTTTTTGCTAACACAAAAAATTAAAACCATAATCTTAATTTTATCTATTCGCACGTGTCCAGTTTGAAACCTTATGTTTAAGCGATAAATATATAATATTTAATTTTCTGACATCTATAATTATTTTTTGCTGCCACAAAAATTAGAACCATAATCTTATGCATTTTGCAAGATTTTCTATTATTGACTCTCACCGTTATTATAACGCCAGCGAAAAAAAAGCGATATAATTCACTCCTGTGGGAAGGAAAGCATGGAATTGTATAGCTAGTCTTATACAACAATGACTTAGTTTTTACTATAAGCAGTTAATAATGACTACCACTTACAGTATTGTGTGCAAGAAGAATTTTTCATCAGGTAACAAACAACACTTAGCATTCACTAGTAAAGTTAAATGCAAGAAAAAACTTCAGTACATACTTTTTCAATATTATTCAATGTCTTGGAGTTTTTATAAGTAAAATTTTTTTACAGTGATACTTCAAAAAAAAAAATTTCATGAACATATTATATATTTTTACAAATTTGTTCAGATTGTAAAATACCAAGTACCAGCTTCTTTCCCTTTTTTTAAAAAAAATTTGTGTCTATAAATTGAATTTGTGATAATTTTTTCTTCAGCTGTTATAAAATTAAACAAATTACTAATTTGGGCAAATTAAGGAAAACTGATTTTACCCACCAGTATCAGTAAAAAAAAAATTTAAAAAAATCTGCAAATAAAATGCTATTTGGTTTCGATTATCTAGTGGTGAGGCGTTTAAAGAATTGTCTGTATGTAACAAAATTATGAAGATTTCAGTGTTAAATACTCGGCCACTTTATAAAATATTCATTTGGAATCCCTGATATGCTTGTGCAGAAAAATCAAAACCTAATTTGTTATTATTGTAGAGCTGGATTATAAAAAATTTAAAAAGAGCGTGACAGAATAACAAACATAATTCCACCTGAGCAGTAGGGGCTCAGGGGGTAAACCGTACACCTTCCAATAAGGTGAGCCAAGTTCGAATCCCAACGATGGCTGGTCGATACGAATTCTACACCCGGCTAGCGTTGATCAACCACAGTGCTAGCCTAAAATATTATCAGTGATAGGCGAGTCATAGATTTAAGTCCCCTTGCCATCAGGTTAACAGTGGGAGATTTTCATGTTTTTCCTCTCCGTGTAACACAAATGCTGGTTAGTTCCATCAAAAAGTTTTCCCCGAAAGCAAATTTCCAGGAGTTTTCTTGTCTTCTGGATTGGGTTCAAAAGATTGGGTCGGCTGTTAAACGACTATTATAAAATAAAATAAGAACATATTTCCACTGAAATAGAATATTAAATGAGAAAATAAGTTTGATCATAAACTCATAAATAAGACACAAACATTCACCTAACTTTATTCAACAAAGAAATGTCGAAAGAAATATAAGTAGTTTTAGGTATTTTCTTTAATGACATTAAAATACTTTTTTTTTATTCATTAAACAATAAAAAATAATAAATCCTCAATAATAAACAAAAATATGGGAAAACATTAAACATGAAAGTTTTTTGCTTTAAATAAAAAAAACTTTTTACACTTTCATGAAAATGCGCTAAAACAGGCTCATGAAGCAAAAAGAAAGAATAAAAGTTTTTTACACTACGCATTAGCATGAATATTGATGTTATGACTTTAAAAAAATATACATGTAAACAGAAATACCATTGGATTCAATTTAATTTTAAAAAAATTTCTTATTTTGATGCTTTTATTTTACACCCTCTTTATGCTATTGAAATAAAAAAAGACCTTCTTTACAAAACTATTCCTATTACAACAACAACCTAGTACTATTTTAGCAGCTCTCTTTTAATTTGATGATCGTGTTCAGAAACAATTTTTTTTTCAATTGTTTGTGACTGCCATATGAAACTGAGCATCAATCGTATGTTTGAAAGTGTAAATTATGATATTTTGTCACAGTTTTTCTACATGTTAACTATAGACGGCTGTAGCCGTCATTTGCGCAAGACATTTTTTCCTTTCCTTTAACAAAAAAAAAAAATTTATGTTATCTAAAATGCTACATCTTATTTTAATGTATTACTGAATAATTAAGAAATATATGCATTAATATAATGTATTACTGAATAATTAAGAAATATATGCATTAATATACGTCATACAAATTATGTTCCTTTACCTCATTAATTAAAAATGTGCAGGACTGGGGAGTCATGAAAATTTTCGTGACCCGTATTTCCAAATAAACGAATCTTGTTGTTTCGATTGCCAAGGGTAATGCCAGCAAGCCTGATGGAGAAACCAAGCGAATTTTAAACCCATTCATACATCCACAGGTCGTAAATTTGACCTGAACCAGAGAACGATCAATCTCCAATTCAGTACCCGAAGTATTGATTTTTTATGGGAACTTAGAGGACACAACAGATTTAACGTACACTAGCCACCAATCTTCGGCCGGAGGGATTCGAACTCCCATTCTCAGGAACACGAGTCTAACATCCTACCAGTCAGACTATCCCGGTCCTTCAACGAATCTCATACTGAGGAATAGAAATTAGTTTCTAAAAAAGAAGTGGTGATTTACCCCAGTTTATAGAACATTTACAGATCCACTAACAGAGGTTTTTGTTTGAAACGGCGGACACTCAAAAGACGACTATAGCCGTCATTTGTCAAAAATCAGACAGCTATAACCATCATTTAGGACAACGTGTTAAACCCTCTCGCGCTAACTATGACAAATGCGTGCCAGCATGAAACGTTATCAATCAGAGTAAATAAGATAAAACTTATAACAAACAGTCCCGCACTGGACTGATCGTTATAAGACACTGTTCCCAGTAGATCACCGAAGTCAAGCATTACTGGCTGCGGTCAGTGTGCGGGTGGGTGACCACTTGGATTAGTCTGCATAGGAACCGAGGGTGTGCGGTATTGGTCCTCGTTAAACTGTTCTACCGTAAAGTGCCCAACTTCGTGTGCAGGTCGTCAGTGGCCCCCATCCCCCCCAAAAAAATTTGCTAACTTCCCCCTTCCATGTTAGCTTGTTCGAAATAGTGCTACACCTGTAGTCAAGTTATGTATGGCTGAAAATGGCCAGTTGCTTCTTTTATTTATGTACGTAAAAAAAAATCTCTCGTCTAAATTCCCCCCCCCCAAGCTTTAAGTGGGCGCATCGTGCTCCCACATTCCCCCCTGATGGGGGCCCCTGCAGGTCGTCGGGCTACAGAAGCGGGGGTGCCATCCCCTCTGTAGAGGATCAAAATTGTGATGGCAAGTCTTCGGATCATCTTCAGGGATGTTTAACAGACCGTTGCCAATAGCCCATTGTGCAGCTCTAGTGCGACGTAAATGAACTACAACAATAACAAAACAAATTCTTAAGTAGTTTATTTGAAGGCGAGGTTATGATAGTTTGATTAAATTCACCACTTCCTAGCTCAATATAAATATTATATACTTACAATTAGAACACAAGTAAGACTCAAGCAAAACATTGCATAAAAAGTTAAGAGAAAAGAGATCCTCTGTAAAATAGTGGGTATCAGCGTGATGTTAGAGGGGTTCGTGATGTTAGAGGGGTTATTGCGTGTCGTTCATTCTCATCAGATATGGATGCGTCCAGAATCACTGGTCAAACTAAAACTGCTCTTATCTGAAAAGAGTACTCAACCCTTCTGCGCATCTGTCAAGTTGTGTTCCCGACACCAAATTAAACGGCTTCTCCGATGAACTGCAATTTATTGAACACACTGTACTAACCATCCTGCAAATAGACCACCCTTGTTCAGTCTCCTGGTCACTGTAAAACGCGATATCGGGCATCCAGTACTTTACTGTGTGAGTTTGTCTAATTCTGCACTTTTTTCACAGTATTTTGCTTTAATCTATGTAGTACAAAGTATAACCTATCCTTCTTTTGGCAATTTTAAACAGTCACTAACTGTCTAACTGAACACAAAACTACAGAAAAATTGATGAAATTTGTATGTGTGTCTAAGACTTTGTAGGTATATTAAGTAATGGTTCTTGAGTCTTTTGAATGCCCATCTATATTAAATTTACTTTATAATAATTAAAGGTATTATTTCAGTTTAATTCAAAAAATAAAATCAATTTTAAACTTATAACTTAATATGTGATTACAATATATGATTAAATCATGGTTGATAATTTATTTGTAATTCTAAGCTTGTTTGAACTTTCAGTTTAAATTAACCAATTTAAAGTGTAATAACAATACAAAGAAATAGCAAAAAACATTTAGTTTCCTCGTAGAAATATTTCGATTTTATTCTTATATTTCTAAAATAATATAAAGCTATGACTAGACATTTTAGATTTAAATTTAACAAAAAAAATTTTTATTAACATCTCACGTTTTCCACTTCTTTACATCTTCCTTCTATCATAGATTAAAAATACTTAAAGATGAAAGAGTTTTTGTTATAAATTTAACTACATTCTTTTGTTTCCGTTTTGCTAAAATAATTCAAAACTTAAAATACATTTGGCAAATTTTAATTACAGACAAAATACATATTTTGAAAGTTATACCACAGTAGAATAGCATTTACTTCTTGAATACAAAATCTATATAATTATTAGTTATGTGCAGTGAGCAAAAAAAAAAAATTTAACACCCTGATTAACTTATGATCAAATGATGGAATTTTCATTGGACTCAATTGTAATGGTTCACCGGGGTGATCTCAAATATACTACATATTAAGTTAGAATAGACAATATTTCCAGTTACAAAATCTAACACAAAAATTTCCTTTCTCCGAGTAATCATACTTTTTAGCCGAATCAACAGCAATCTGGTAAATATGGACACGAGAGCAGTTAAAAGTTTAGCCCACTCGGCGTTAATTTTAGCTTTTAGGTACCCTCGCTGAATCCACGGTATGATCGAGAAATGTGGAGCATAGAATTGTCAGGCACAGGCATACAATTTTAAACCAAATTTATATGTTGTTTATTCATGAAGCGCTTTTAATTTATGTATAACATAAGTGAATCATAATACATTAGTAAATTTAAGCTCATATTTGTTTCAATCTATGTTTCTTAAGGAAAAAACAAAACAAAAATTATTTGTAACATTTAGAAAATCCTTAGATATGAGAGGGCCCTATGTGACATAGGCTATGCCTGTCAGGTCTTATGATAAATCAGGCACTGGCCATATCCCAAAAAAATTTGAATAGTTTCAGATAAATAGACTTTTAAAGAGGTCAAATATTTAAAATTTGATTTCTCAGGACCAATTTTGACCAAATTCAATTAGACCAATCTTGTTCAAAGATTATATTTTGCCATATTAAGATGATAAAAAAATTAGTATATCTTACAATTCAAAACTTTTTTCAACTATAATTAAATAAAATAATAACTAATATTAAAAATTATTTTTGTTGAGGAATTATCTTTAGATAAATTAATTTTATAATTGTGTGATAAAATTTTTCAATTCACCTACACAGTTCTTGAGATATGAGGAAAGAAGCAAAAAATAAAATTAACATTAAGGGGTTCAAATTTTCGACCACTATCCTGAACGAAGTATGTAGACAATATTTTTCAGATTGTGGCTATCTTCTATACTTCGGGGGTAAAAAGAATAAGAAAGTATAGAAAGATATAGAAATATACTTTATATAGAAATATAGAGCAAAGAAATTATAGAAAAATTAGAAAGTATATCAAAAGGTCATCAATGAGCCAGCAAAGTATGATCATTGTTGGGACAATGATCACAAATCTAGGTAATTTTTACCAAACTTCCTTTCGCACCTTGGTGGATACGCATTGAATTTATGTTAAAAAATTATTAAAATTTCAAAGAATTAACTTACAAACAGGGTTCATGATTTTTTTGATTTAAATTGGATTATTTTTATTTAAATCAGATTTTTTTTTTATTCAAACACATTGTAAGAACTTTAATTTATGATTAAAAATACTTTATAAATGCTTAATCAAAATTAAATTAATATTAAGATAATATTACAGAAACTCTAACTTACTAATATAATTTTTCATTATAATACATAGCTTTGAATGCATAGCAACCATTTTGAAACAAATGCATGATTGAAATTTGAAGACTAGATGAAATAGAGAATTTAATGAAAGGGGTCTGTCTGGGTTTTTCTGAGAGATATTTATTTTGTGAAATTTTAGACATAATTTGAGAAAATTTATTCGTTTCTTACGAAACACAAAAATAAAATTTTTAAAAAATTTATTTTTTTCCTAAAGTTGAATTTGTGTAGGTACCCTAAGCATTAGCAAATTTGGCTTGGACAGACTCTTTATTTATTAAATTAAAGTTTCAATTTGCAAACCATAATTTTAATTTAAAATTGTGTTTTTTTTTCTCTTGATTTTTAATCTGACAAAATAAATGTAAGAGATGCAGTCATTCATCAAAAAATAAATATTTAATCTATATATTTTTATATTAAAATATTCATTTTTTAATTCTATATTTAAATAGATCAGCTAAGAAAATTTTTAAAAAAATCTATGCACTCATTGGAATTTTTTTTCACAAAATTTCTTTATAGGAAATCTGATAATGTCAAAGATTCTGTAAACATATTATGAGAAATAAACACAAGTTACCAGTTAATAACTCTATTGCCTCAAATAAAGTTTAAAAGGGAAGAATGACACTATATCAGGAAAAAATATCTGAATTCATTAGCCTTTTTCTTCTTTTTTTTTTCTATTTTTGGCATATTAGGGTAATTTCTTTTTAATATAACCTCGAGCTTTAGAAATATACATTTTCCACCAATAAAATATAATGTAGATTTTAATTCCATGCCATTTCAATCAAAAGGTAGAATTTTAATTAAGATTATTTGTATTTTCCTTTCGAAATTCATGTCTATTAATTACTTTCTATAGCTATGCGAGTCTATATTAAGACAGCATTAAATGTGTACTTTAATCTGTACTTTCAATCACAAGAATCAAAAGATTTTTTTAAAATGTAATTTCAAATGTGTTAGAATTTAACACACACCAAGAAAGAAAGTAATTTCATTAACTAAAATTAATTAACACAGCAATTTATTTAAAATAAATTTTAAAACTAAGAAAAGAAAATAATAAAAGTATCAATACTTTAAAACACTGTTTTTTAACTTTTAAAATCAATATATATATTGAAAAAAAAAAATTTTTTTTAAATCAATGATTTTTTTAAAAAAAATCATTTGATTTAAATCATGATTTAAATCGTGATTTAAATCGTGATTCAAATCAAACTGATTTAAATCAACGAACCCTGCTTACAAAAGCAATAAATTTAAAAAATTCTCTGATGAAATGCCAAAAACAATAAGAAAACATTAGGTACAATTTTAACTATTTCTGAATTTTTTTTCCTAGGAAATCAAGACTCCAAAGTACTGATTTTTTCTTTTTTTTGCTATTTGGTAGGTATAAGACAGTAAATTTTAAATCTAGTCGAATCAGAATTTCTTTTTTTGGCAATATTTTATTCTTTTTAAAAAGACATAATATAAATTACCTCTTTATTATACAATTTTAAGAAAAAATACTCTAAACAGACATTTATATAAATTTTTACAAATAGTTTTCCTTTAAAACTTCTACAGTTTTATACGGAAAAAAACGTAATTTTATAAAAAATATTTGATGATAAGATTAAAACTATTGTTAGTTCGGGTTGTATTGTTAGAAAAGAACTTTTATTTATTCTGTTGATTTCTTTCTTAACTAATGAAACATTGTATAATTTATTAGACAAATTCTATGTACGTATATCATTTAACAGCTATTAGGTTCAGATATTTCAAAGATATTTGCCCCCTTCTCTTTTATAAAAAAAAAATATTATTTTTAATAAAATATTATTTTTTTAGAAAACAAGTTTTAAAAGAACGAATGAATAATTCATTTTTCAAGATGTTAGTCAACTAAGAGCACACTTTAATTTTTAAGTAACGAAACTGCAAAAATACAAAATTATTCTAAAAAGACTTTTACATTCAACTTTTAAGTAGACATTAAGTAATAACTGAATTTTAATAAGCTCATGTATTGATACAATGTACTTATTATACACAAAAAATGTAAATATCTATCACAACCAAATAAAACAATTATGCATATGAAGTTTTTATAAATTACTTTCTTCAATGATGACAAATAAGATCTCGGTAAGTAGCATACATACAATATTCAAAATTAACAATCATTGATAATTCCATGCCACAAAACCTTACAGAATTTTTCTACTTGTGATCTGATAAGAAAGAAATCGTTTAAAATCTGGATCTGGTTTATATTATTTCCACTAATTAAAGAAGTTCACTATTGTAGAGAATTCTTTTAAATAATTTCCTATTGTAATACAGAATTTAATTGTCATCGTAAACTAAATGCCAAACTGCAATACATTAACTATGAGACCATATAAAAATATTTGATACAATTCTATAGCAGTTTTTCGAAGAAGAAAAAAATTAATATGGCAGATAAAATTGACATTTTCTTCTATATATGAACAAAAGAAACAGTAAAAATGATGTACAGACAAATTTGCTCTCTTAATCAAATACAGAATAAAAGGATGTTATGCACTACCCAAAATGCAAAATTTTTAGTGACGAAAAAAAAAAAGATTAACAACATAAATAATTCCAAAACAAAACCATTAAAGGGGATATTTCTGTATCGTGATCTGCTTCGCCAACTACAATCGCCAACGTGCCAAATAGATTTTAAACTTGTATCCAAAAAACATGTAGATGTTTGCTACGATTTATACCTTTCAAGTTGGTCCCATTCCATGATGACTTTTTTAGTTTCCCGAGGGACACTGCCTGGAAGTTTCCAAGACCTGACGATTATTTTACCTCAGATCACGATGCAGAAATCTCCCCCCATTACGCACAAATCCTTTAAAAAAATTTGAAAGGGAGCTTTTGATAATAAAAAATCATTACCAGTGCTGATAATGAAAACTTTGATACACAAAATCAAATATAAAAATAAATCTTCTAAACCTTTCATATTGTTGCACAATAATTAAACTCAGGAAAATTTTTTAGTGTCTTGTAGTTTCCAAATACCAGTTTGATATTTAATCCAAATCATCAGCAAATCAATACCCATTTGTAACCAACTCCAAAAAGGAACTAATTTTGAACCATCAATTTCTGTCCAATTTACAGCAACTTCTTTTATGGCCATAGTTTTTTTTTCAGCTATGTAGAGCAACTCTACATCAAAAGCCCAACGTTCTACGTGAAGTATTGCAAACAAAATGATTCCAGCTTCGCGAGTAAACATTTTAAATCCACATTGAGTATCCCTAACAGAGCGAACTGCAAATAACCATACCAAGAAATGGAAACCATACATTAAAATTGTTCGGAAAAATGACCGTGATGCTATAGCTTCTTTCTCAAGATGAGCTCTTGAGCCTACAACAATAGAATAAATGTTTTCTACAGTAGATTGCCTCATTTCGCTCTCCAATTTTTCAAAATCTTCGAACTTTGTTGCACCATCGGCATCAGCGAACAGCAAATATCTCCCTCGAGCATACAGCATACCAAGTCTAACAGCACCACCTTTACCACGATTTTTAACTAAGGTTAAAACTCTACACTTATCAGATCCATACTTTTTACTATATTCCAGACCAATTTCGGAGGTTTTATCCAAACTCCCATCATCAACAATGATAACTTCATATGAGAATTGCCGGTCTCTACGAGAGCGATTTTCCAGAAATTCCATACATTCATCTAACATCGGGGGAAGTCGATCTTGCTCATTGTAAGCAGGAACGATTACTGATAAATATAAGGAATATTCATCGAAGAGACCAGGAAATGGTTTTTTTGTTGGAACAGCAGAAGAAAAATCCATGTAATATTTCTCTTCATCGTAACGAATAATAGCCGGCATATTGTTGCGAGTAAGCTTTCTAAATATAAATAAAATGACAAAAATAACTATGAAACTGATCATAAAAATAATCATATCGGTAGAAAACAAAAGCATTTTGAGTTTATTTAATAAATAATATTAGATTTATCATCGCCGATGTTAGCTGACGTGTTTACAAAATTGACACTTAATCATTGTAACGCGGTTATAGTTAATAAAAATGTAAACATTATTATTACGTCTTTTATGGCTTCTTTTTGCCCGGAAAGGAACCAAGTTGTCTGAGCAAACTTTTATTTGGCTGAAATTTACACCACAGGTGAAAAATTCGCTCGCAAAGAAAACGGTCCCCACCGATTGATACGATAATGTGAATGTTATGAAAATGGTCCCTGTCAACTTTTAAAAGAGCTATTTCCTTTACAGAAAAAGAAAGGGAAGTTAGGAATTGAAGAAATATAAGAAAACCGCTGGAGGGGAGGAGCTGTCAGTTGTTTGTCTAAGATAGGTACTCTGACCGCCACTGAGTCTGCGTCAGTCTGGTGCTATGGAAACAAGAAGAGGGCATTTTAGGGAGAGTAGCTTCGATGAAGAGGTCTCCTGTTCTCTCGCCGAAACCAGTCTTAAAGAGGGACTCCGTACCCCTACTTAAAATAATCATACCTCGTTACCATAGTCACCGACACAGCTCCAGACGAATGTCTGGCAGAGTACCTATCTTAGACAAACAGTATGTCTCCCTCGCTAATTTTAACATTTCACATATTTCAAACAAATAAATAAAATTTTCATAAATTAAATTTAAAAACAAGAAATATATTTTCCCAAGCTGCATTATGCAGATGATATATGCACAAAGTTGATAGATGCAAAGCAAAATTAGTAATTCCTCTTCGCAAAACTTCATTTTTTTTTTGTTGAAAAATTTCACCATAAGTTATAATAATTTTGACTGCACATGAAACGAGATACTCTTACAGGAAAATTTTAATCGTGGCGCTCTTAAGAAATGCACAGTCTTAGCGCTTTAAATAAGTTTAACTAAATTTCCCCATAAAATCTTTATTTTCTACGTATATTTTGTAAACATCAAGTGTTTCGAGTCTATTTTCTTTTATACAACAAAACTACTAAGTTTCAGAAGTGTGTGAAAATAAAAAAGTGAAATTATACAGGAAATGGTGATTTTGCAACACTGCACTAGTAACCAGTTTTCTTGCTTTTATAATACATGATTTTCATCATTATTTTTAATCCACAGTTACTTTAAATTATCCACTACCTTCACTGACACTGTTTTTTATGTGATTCATTTATTAAGATACTTAAATTTCCATTATAGAAATTTTTAAAAATTGCATTATAATTTAAGATCTCCTAATTGTATAGATACATAATAATTATAATAAATAGATAAAATGAAACTAAAAAGTGCTTTAAGAGATAAAAAATTGTTATTTTATTAAATTTTTTTATATTCAAAAGTGGTAAATTTTTCGAAACAAAGTCGAATGCTACTAATTCTCTGAGCCTGACCATTTCTATGAACAGTTTAATGAAAGAGTCATACCTTAATTCTTATAATTGGGTATAATATGAAAAAAACACAACTAGAAATAACATTTACCATTTAGTTTAATTTATAAGCTGAGTTTTAAATATGTTTACTAAATTCGTAAACTTAGATAAAACAACAAAATTAATTATTTCAAAAGGAACTAGACTAATACAATTCCAACCTGCCGAGTAGCGACTTATAACAACACACTTCATTTAATGTTTACTTGTTGCTAGAAATCAGGTTCGCAGAAAATGCTGTTTACTAGTTAAATTTAGTAGGAATAACACGACCTGTGACATAGGCTATAGTATACCCAATTGGAACAATTCAGGAAAAATTGCCAGAGGAATATAGGTGACAAGGCTTACCAAAGAAAATTATTAAATTCTAGTTAAATAAATACTTCTAAAGAATTTCACTGTATTTGGTAAAGCAGTTTCAAACATGCATGTTTGTAACGGTTTTGATGCGTCATATCCACTTCTTAAACTCAGCACAGCTTAATTTAAATATTTGACAGAACCTTTTATTAATAAGAATTTACATTGATATTTTGATGGTGGAACTAACTCCAAATATAAAAAAGTTTTTCTCCATTAGCTCTACCTTTAAAAATTAAATTTCATATTCTAACCACATGTCAAATGTGAAGGAGCTATGTATATATGCATTCACATATAATTCATACATGCACTGCATGTATAATTATACATGCTTGTTTCGAACAAAGTAAATTAGATTTCTTTTAATTAGATTTTACACCAGTCAAATAAGTTTAAAATTTTATCAGAATGAAACTAATGCTTGTGTGATTCACATCTCACCCAAATAAACCTTAAAAGAAACAACAAATAGAATAAGAGCTTGAAGTCATTAAAAGTGAACAGTATAAAAAATGCTCAAGAAATATTTTTTCGAAAAAAAAATATACTAAAACAAATAAAAAGAGTCATAACAGTTGAAATAAATTTAAAACGTAATATTTTTATTAAAATTCATAGGTGGAACAATTCCCTAAGCAAAGTCATTTAGTAAACTCAAACTGCCATCAACACAATGTTCACAAATTGGCTGCTTTATTTTTGTAATTTGTAAACTTTTTAAAAAGGCCATAAGAAAGGCTGAAGTAGTATGGTTATTTCCCACAATCCTTATTTGCACAATTCCAAAAATACCAAATGAATAGAAAATGTTTAAATGATACAGAAAATAGTGGATTCAAAAATTCATCTCATGCAAGCATATAAAAATTATAAAAAATAATCGGCCGAATATTAATTTCAGAAATAAAATGTCTAGACTTTTCCAGATATTTCAACACCCAATTTTATCTATGCACTGATATTTAAAGTCAGAAAAACGCTTAGGTATGTTAATGCAATTTTCTAGCTTTTTGTAGTTTGTTAGAATGCAGGTATTGTAGACTGTAGTTTTTCCTGACATTCAGTCAAAATCAAATTCTCTGACAAATCCAGGTTTCCCCTTAACTATGGTAACCCTGTATGTTTATTATCCAAAAGAAAGTAATAAAACATGCTCCAAAATGTGTTTGAAGTATATAAAGCTTTTATTTTGTTCATTAAAGTGCAATTATACAGAAGCGCATGCACTATTTCACATGCTTCACACAGAATAGAAATATATACAATCAAATCTACAAAGATAATAAGTAGGTACAATTTTAGCACTAACAACAAATTCACAACTCCAAAAAGAGTGCCAAAATTGGAACAATACTGTACAACATTAAATTAATTTAAATTATCAACAGATGAAATTCTCAAAAAGCTATTAATGGTGGGATTAGTGGAGGTTTGAAGAAGAGTCCACAACTTCTTTCAATAAATAAAAAGTTATATTACAGAGTTTAAATAGACAAGTAGAATAGTTCATGTTTGAAGTATTTTTTTTTTTCTTTCTTTGCAGTCAACTATCTCACATTAATATTTTATTTACAAAATCCATTAACTTGTTCCTAACCACCAGTTTAACACCTTTTATTACAATATTTGATTCACTTTGTTTCCCGATTGTTAAAGTGAAAAATATTTCTCAACAAAGCTATGATGAACTACTATACATATTTGTTAAATGTATGAGCTTCAATATATTTACCCCATATAGAACAATAGAAAACCAATAAGTTGGTGAATTATATTTACAATATAACATCAAGAAATTCATCACCTAGACACACCAGCAATAAGCCAGATAGTGCAACTGAGATAAAAAGGATTAACTAGTTTGCTAAAAGAGTGAAAAATATCTGACACAAACACCTCACAAATGAAACATACAATGACATACATATACACCAAAGATAGGCAGATATTTTTCACTAACAATTTATCACAGGAAAAAAAAGAGCTAACAGGAATAGAAAAATTAAATTAGACATATTTGTATTAAACTGAGTTCTCTTAATTGCAAGTAAAAATAACCATATTACATTTAAGCAAAATGAAAAATACTTTTCCATTAAATTTGGTAAAAAAATAGGCTGTAAAAAAGAGAAAAAAACTTAAAATAATCGAATATAGTAAATCCTCGATAATCACAGAAGTTTTACACACAACAAAGAAAATTTAGGAATGAAATTTTAAAAGTTAACATAAGCTAATTATTTTTATAGTTCATTGCTATTGTTCATAATAATTTAATTTCCAATTTAAAAAATTCATTTAATTTTCTGTAAGAATAAAAGTTAAAAATTCCCTTACATTTAGTAAAAGTTTTAATGCTAAAAAAAATGTCATACCAGTCATAATACATATTTGGCAGACAAAGAAGTGAAGCAAAAATAACTTATTTAAAACAACACATACACACAATATTTTTAAATTGTGATGTCATTTAAACAATGATATGCTTAATGAAATTTAGTTTTTAACATGATGGAATTATTATTTCAACAAGAAAAAAGATATAATATAAATAATAAATTTAATACAAATAAATTATAAACAATAAATATAATTTTAATAATCCGATAACAATCAGCATTTGCAACATAAACACAATAATTTAAAAACTGAAAAAACTTTCAAGCAATCTGATTAAGATGCTAATTTCGAAATTTATGTTTGTTCAAAAGGGGGGGAAATCATTTGTACTTGATCAAAATTAAGTTATTTCACACACATATTTGCTTTTGAATCATATTTTCATAATATAATATAGGATATCCTGTCATAACTTAATATAAGTTGTGTAAAAAAAGGAAGTGCTGCTGTTAGGTTTTCAAAGATCAGTGGTAAAATCTTACATGAATCTAAGAACAAATAATAGTAATTAAAACTAAAGAAAAAGAAAAAGAAAGAGGAGGCATAAAATTTTGAAGGCAAAATAACAATACAAAATAATGTAGAGTAACACACAAAACAATACAAAAATTTTAATAACAATGTAGTATAAAGACATTATAAGATGTGATTTTTTTTTTCTTTTCAAAATTTCGATGAGTTTTTACACAACAATTAGTAAACTATGAACTGTACCATACTCTATTTCAGTGAGTTGTTAGAAAAGTGCCATCAATATGCAAGATCAATAAACATCAATCAATTTACAGAGTGTAGAGAAAGGATTTTGTATTAGGGCAAAAGTTTTTCGGGGGGAAATTGAAATTTTTGGACATTATTTCAGATAAGCTCTCAAATTTTCTTATTGTGCTTTATAATCTAATAACTTGCATCAGTGAATTTTTCCATATTAATTTAAAACTTTTGTGAAATATGAATAAAAATAAGATTCTTAATATAATGTTTTAATCAATGCTATCATCCATCAGTATATTTTTTGAAAGAAAGAAAAATAAATTAGGAATATAGAGAAAAAAAATCAGAATTTTAATATAATTTTTACTATACATGATACTATAATTTTTTTTCTTCTGAACATAAATTTTGTCTAAAAAATTTCTTCGAAAGTGATCCATTGATATTTTTCAATGTATTATATAAACATTTCAAAGTGCAACACAAAACTTGTCTCCTCTAATTTTATGGAATGTTTATGAGTATAATTCAAAGGGAACATTTATACAAGCTAAGACTTATTCTCTTCATTTGCATATCACTACAAATATAATCATAGCTAAAACAAAATACAGTTGAATACAACTGTTAACATAATTTTAATAAAACTTCGAATTTCTTAAATGAACTTTAGAAGAAAAGTATCAAATGTAATTGATAAATTAGAAAACAAATGAAATAATTTAGTCACTTTAACAGTAATGTGATGTGATCAGGACAGAATATACAGATAGAAAAATATTGGTAGGGATATATATATATATCCCTACCAAACATACTTAAATAATTATAGTTAACGGATTGATTATGCGTAAATCACATCTTGAATTAAAATTTACTAGTTAGCAGTTTGATTAAGTATAAAACGCAATTTGAAATGAAATTTTATACTCACAGCAATAAAATCTATAAAATGTAAAAACCAAAATGATTTTAATGACTTTTAAGTTGATAGATTTTTTTATAAGTTAATATCTAAACACCAAAGAGTTTTCTGTATATTTATTAGTACAAAGATGAAGGGTACTACAATGCTAAATAATAAAAGGTTGTCTCCAAATTACAATGCCACAAGAACTGAATGCACCTAAGACGAGTCCTAAGGGGCAAAAATAACCAAAGAGTATGAGAAACTATAAGATCATTAGCAAACTCAGCTGCGAAACTTCTATTTATTTGAAAACGTGAGCGGTACGACTACTACAAACTACACTCCTTAGTACATCCCTCCAATACAACGACCGATACTCATGAAAACCAGTTTGCTAATCCAGCGACGTAATACTATTTTAACACCTGTTACACTTAACGATAACGTCTTGAATCTACAAGTGAATCATCTTGAATTTTTTAAGAAAATTCCAAAACTTTTGTTTTTTTTAAAGTAAATACTAGATTTTTTTTAAGTAGTAATAATTCAATAGCAATAGTTTATATGGTGTGATAATACTCAAAATTTATTTCTAACATATTAGTCATTGAAACTATGAAGGTCGCTTGTTGTTTTATTTTAGTATGAGAAAAAAAGGGACTTAACATTTCAACACATTATTAAACAATCGATTAATAACAATTGGAGATAAATAACCATTTAAAAACAGCGTTTTAAACCTTTTTATATACAAATGTCAAAAGGTATTTTTTATATTTACAAAATTAAATCACCGGGCTGTTTATCAATTACATTACAATTGTTTAACAATGTGTTGATATTTATAAGAAAAACTAAAAAGTAGAGTAATTTTTAAAAAATTTAATAATCCCAAAACATTTATAAAATATACGAGGAATTCTAAATCTTTTTCAGGTTGCATAGTCAGATTTTTCAACAAAAGACAAGCACCTTTTTAAGCACTCAAAAAATACTTTTAATACCCATCCAAAAGAAAAAAAAATTCATAGTTAGGATCAGAGCAGTAATAAAAAAATTAGTACTAAGTCAATAATCATAAAATCAATAAAACTTAAAAACATTTTCAAAAACTTTAGAGAATCATGATAAAATTTTGAACGACAATCGATACCGCAAAGAAAAAAAGTCTATTTTCATAAGATAGAAAATTAAGCACTTTTTACAAACCCTGAATAAAAAAAATCACCTTTAAGGGCTTTTAAAAAAACGTAAATCAAAAATAAGCACTTTTAAGGGCTTTTAAAAAAACGAAAATCAAAAATAAGCACCTTTAAGCACTTTTTTTAAAAAGTACACACCCTGTTTTTTTAATCTCCTGAAATATCTCAGCATAATACATGAAGATGCAGTTTATAAAGTAATTTAACACTATTAGAAAAAATGAAAACTACAAAAAATATGTGCAGTAGTATTCAACCACTACAACTGCAATTTATATCAGTATATAAGCAAAACATTTTTGGTTTAATAATTATTGAGAGAGATTTTAGCTACTTTTGCTAATTTATTTACTCATAAAAAAAATTTTCAAAGTGTTTATTGAATAAAAGTATAACACTTTATAAAATAGTTTGAAAACTTTTTATAGGCTTAGTGTGGCCAAAGTTTTAGTTCTAATTGATTAATTAAAATACACTGACATGTTGAAAAACGTTAACATTTTAATCAGTTATAACAGGGAAATTCAAATTTTTTTTGCTAATTGACTTAGAATAAATGCTATCAATAAATTTGGTTGGCTGTTGCCAAAATCATCACAAGCAGCATAAATCTGAATAATCTTAAGTAAGAAAAAAACGGCCAACTCAGAAAAAAAACAAGCAGATTTAAGTAATATTGAGTACAAGCAGCAACCCTTTATATCAACTTCCATTTTTAATTCTCTCAACAGAATGTAAACTTTAATTGAATGGGTTTAAATTCCATTTCTTAGAACATTTATAATGTTGGATAGTTAAGTTAGCGGAACACAAGACTTTTAACCATAGAAAGAAACTTGTTAAAACATCTAAAACGTAGGGAAATTATCCTGGTTCAGAAAACTAAAATCGGACAACAAAGAGGAATTTTTCTTAACATGAGATTATCTAGTCCTGATCACATATATAAAGCCATAACATCAGTGAACAATTAGTTTCAATATTAATCAATGAGGAAAAGAATTTCTCATGTTTTATTCAACTATTGAAAAGATCATAGAAAAACTTTCCATTTTTTTCTATAAAAGTATTCCTTTTACTCAGTTCTAGGAATGAGTAACAAGTTTTCATGCAACAATTTTACCAAACAGCTTGAGAGCTTAAGGGTTAAATTGACATAATTTAAAACCCAAAACAAGCCTTTTAAATGTTTAAATGACAGTTCACATTCCTTGAATGGAGTTTTTAAAATAAATATAAAAATATTTTTAAAATTTATTAACGTGTTTAAAACAGCTAAAAGAATATGAAGTTTTCTTTTCATAAAAAGTTTAAACTAATCTAGGCATACTATAAAATTAATTCATTGTGAATATCTATATCTTGAAACCAAAAAAAAATAATAAGTTTTTAAAAAAAAATTAAATACTGACATTAAAATTTTAAAATAAGTGCATATTAAAATTAAATATGCTTTACTGACATTTATAAAACAAACAGTTTTAAGTCTTGTAACATAAAATAATTCAAACAAAAATGAATTGGAATTCATTTCTGTTAGAACGTTTTATAAACATTTAACAAAATTTCCGGAATGACAGAAATTTTGTACTATCTCAACAAATTCTAACAAAAATGATGCGGGATTCACTTCTGTGCATTTGAACCACGGACACCAACTTGTTCATTCATTGTCACCAGGGAAGTGGATGTACCAAGAGAAGCCATGCTGGCACTCGGAACAACATTAGGCATGCTCACAACCACAACTGGTTTCACAATTGACTGGTTGTTGGAACCAACAGGTACTTGCTGGAGAAACTGCTGTTGTATAATAGGAATGGGGTTGATTTGGTTGACGGATTTCAACACAGGAGAAGCAAGCACTTTACCCAGAGACTGTTGATGAACAGCGCCTGTATGAGAAACTACTGATACAGAACCGACAAGAGGTGTCACGGCAGAAACATGGTTGCCCGGAGCAACTAGTTGTCCAACAGGCGTAGCTATGGGTGACTGTGAAACAACATGTGCTATTCCAGTTATGTGAGATAGATTTCGTACAGGATTGGATGTTATAGCTTTAATGCCGGTTGACACCCCATGATGAGTTCCGTTGTTGACTTGAGAACCTAAATTTAAAAAACAAAATTAATTTATTGATGATTGCAAATAACCACATACTAAAATTTTAAGGAATGAGTATTTAAAAAGTGAATATGGTCTAACAGAAGAAAGGAGAACAGCTCTTTTTTACTGTCTTTAATTATCATTAACCTTACTCTTCTCAAACAGTTAAATAGCAAAAACTAACTCTTTTTTAACACTAGAGCAGTCATATTTCATATTCACCTAAAACAATGACTGAGGGTCAATTTGACTCTCATAAGAAATTGACATTATTGCAAATTAAATGATTTTTTAATTGAAAAATGTTTCAAATACGGTATGTTTCTAGCAATTAAAAAATCTCCATTTTTTATTATCCTATTGAAAATCTAGCTATAGGGTGTAAAATTGCCTAACAAATTATTATTTTGAGAATGCTCAAGTAATACAAAAATATACAAAAGATAAGAACACAAATAATTCACAGTTGCATCCAACATGTTATTAAAATGTGAAGTTCCCATCATATTTTAGACATTAGCACAGGCACAGAGTATATCATGCCTGCCAACATTTGAGAAATAAAATAAGATTTTACTAGCTACATTATTTAGGTTATAAGTAAAGTTTTAATACATTATGCATAATTATGAAAGTCAAAATTGGAAATAATGTAAACACTTACATTTAGCGAAGTAAAAAATATGTATATAAATCTTAATCTAGAGAAGATTTTTTAAGTCATTATTTATAATTATTTAAACTATTAACACTCCACATATTGCAGTACTGGTAATAGCACCATCTGTTGAGTAATAAGAGAAGTATTTTTGCCATCAGTGGATATTTTATCAC
>NC_092208.1:69950874-69967630 GCF_043381705.1 Parasteatoda tepidariorum
AAAGTGAACCTACTTCTAAGAAGAAAGCTGAAAGCTCTGAAATCTAATAGACGTTGCTACATTTGCCCACGTAATAAGGACAAAAAATGATCAACTACATGTGTAACATATTAAAAAATTTTGTGCAAAGAAAACACACTTAGTATATGTCAAAACTTCATGAATAAAGAATAGATAAGAGAAAGAAGACAGTATAGAGTATTACGTATAATAAATATGCTATTTTCTTACATTATTGTGAGTACTTTAAAGATTTCGTGTGTTACTAATTTTTGAAAAGCTTAAATTTTATTATTGTAATTATTTTGTTTTTAAATATTACAGTGAATAAAGTTTTAACTATAATTTATGCTAGTGGGGTCCATAAGGACCCCACGCGTGCTTTTGTGTACGTAAGGGAGGCGCGCGTCCTGGCTAGTTAAAAAACAGGAGACATCCTAATTGGTTTCTAGCTTTTTAGTGTAATTTCAACAATATAAATTCAATTGGTACATAGCATATTAAATAGGACTTCAATGTAAAGAAATCATCGACATTAGATTAAAAATAAACATAATTTTTTTTCAAACTAGATTACATACTACATAGCAATTTTTTATTTTATTTTTTCGAAAAAGTAAAGAAGGGAAGAAAAAAAAACATTTCAACAAAACATTATTAAAAAATTGTGCCACTGTAACAACTGTGTGCTAATACGTAGCTTCATATCATGGTTACAATAAAATCAACCCAAAATAGAACAATTAAGAGATTATGCCAATAACAAACGAAGTTATTTGGTTTCTAAATTCGCACTACAAAATTTTAATTGCTGAAAAAAAATTTAAACTAGTTTAGTAAAGGCGAATAAGTATAAAAATACTGAAATTAAATTAAAAATATGCTGAAACCAATGTGCTAGGCTTAGCCCTTTCTTTCAAAACTAAAACTACAAAAAACTAATACTGTTAGGAATTTTACAATGGATTGGATTGAACGTAGTTTGAGAGTGTAATAACTGCAAACAATTAGTGCCAAAGTAAAAAGAAGTTTTCAAACAAATCTGACAACAAAAAAACAAAAAAAGACTACAAGATAGGAGAAAAATCACTTAAGGTGAAATAAACGTACAATTTCAATTAAACAATTAAATGTCACAAATTTATAGTTCACAATATTTGATCTTTACAACTACTTTTTCTTGTACATTGCAAAATAAACAGTTAAAAGTAGCAGTAGAACTACAGTAGAGAGCCGATTATCTGAACTGCTCTGGAAAGAACGCGGTTCGGATAATGAAAAGTTCGGATAATTGGAAAGTTGCTTAAAAACTAGTTTAAATGATTATTACTTATGCACTAACTTCCCTTTACACTTTTTCTAGGCTTAGGACTGACAGTACTATCTAAAATAGCTCTGGCGCGTTTAAAAGTTTTTTTTTTCAATTTTTAAATATTTTTAATTTTTTTTTTAAAACTGTTTTTTAAATTTTGAATTATCATATTTCAGCTTTTCGTAATTTTTTTTTTTTTTTTTTTGTCAATTACTGACTTTACCACATTTTTCTTTATTTTCCATTGCAAAAGAAATCCAGCAAAGACTTTTGTTTCAAAGAAAATGCTCTTTTTTGAGCAGCCGTATCCCTTATTCTTTTTAAATAAATCAACTGCACTGGATCAATATCATTTTGACGTTCTAGCCAATTCATTGCAATATCTAATGAATTGCATGCTTCTATATGAGAAGGTCCACTATCATGAACTTGATTACCTATTTATTCCTCTTCATCTGTGGAGTTCTGATCTTCATTCAAAATTTCAGCAGCAATTTCATAATCTCTTAAAATTTGAACTCCTGGTTCATTTTCAGTGTCTCGACACCTGTCTTCTATTTCTTCTGCTTTCCGGAAGATTTTTTTTTTACGGCGGTCACTTGGGGTTTGCCCCATTGGCCACAGAAATGCCATGACCGCGACTCTCTTCTCGTTACCCAGCAGGCACCTGTGGCGAAGTCACGGCGGTGGAGCAGCGTCGCCCACGTCACACAGGCCGACTTATCATCTATTTTCGGAGCAAAGAGCTAACATAAGCACAATACTAACATACCGCTAACTTGAGAACTTGTTTGCTCCAATATTGCTTGATAGGTCAGCTGTGATAGTATAGGAGCCTTAGGGCGGGTCACATTTACACAAAGAGGAAAGGACATAGAACACAGCGAGAGAAAGAAACATCCATGCCCTGAGCAGGATTCGTACCCGCGGCCAATGGCTCCGCAGTCAGACACGCTAACCACTCGGCCACCTGGTCGGCCATCCGGAAGATCTACTGGTTCAGAAACTTCAGTTTCGTTTTGTTTTACTGTTAAGAATTTTATTCCAAGATATAAAATTCCAAGCATTGTAATCACTAGTCATTAACCATAAGTGACAACTACCCCTCCCCCAATTGTAAAACTTCAGCACTTATCTATTCATAAACCCCTTTCGCATTCCAACCATAGTATAGGCTGTCAAAATGAAACTCGTATTCTTGGAAGTCAATTTTCAGTTGAAGAGAGCTAAAGGGGCATGTAGGTGTAACTGTTTAACATGTTTAACAATGCATGCATGTATAGCTACTAAAAGAGAACTGCCGAAAAAGGTTGTAAATTAAATATGGTCTTCAGATGTAGTAGATATTATTTGTTCTTTTAAATTTAGAAAAATTGTCGATAAGTTAAAAAGTATTATAAACTTAAAAAAACAAAAACAAATTTAGAATTCGGACATAGTTCGGATAATTGGACGCTCGGATAGTCGGCGCTCTACTATATATACACTGGTGTGCAAAACTTAAGCAACAAGTGATTTTTCGGCCACAGCTCCCCAACAAAGTATAAGATAGCCATGAAATTGCAGTATAATATACACGTAATTCAGTAGAAAGATTATTTGTATGCAAATTTTAGAAATAAAACGTCGTAGGTGATGTAAGTGTACGTAAACCTTGTGGGTCGGTGCGCGCAGGTCAAAGCTGTGATAAAAGGATGAAGAGCACCGTAGTTAAAGACATTCGCTGCAAGTGCAATTCAATTGTTTTGTGAAACATGTCTTCAAGAAATCATTTAGACGACTTTACTCGAGGAATAATGATTGGGAAGCTTGAGGAGGGGCGTAGTGTGACCAGTGTCGCCGAAGAGTTCGACATCAACAAAAGTGTTGTTTCTCGTGCTTGGAATGCCTTTAANTTAAATAAATCAACTGCACCGGATCAATATCATTTTGACGTTCTAGCCAATTCATTGCAATATCTAATGAATTGCATGCTTCAATGTGAGAAGGTCCACTATCTTGAGCTTGATCACCTATTCATTCCTCTTCATCTGTGGAGTTCCGATTCACCACTTATCTACTCATAAACTCCTTTGGCATTCCAACCATAGTAGACTGCCAAATGAAACTCGCATTCTTGGAAGTTAATTTTCAGTTGAAGAGGGCTAAAGGGTCATGTAGGTTTAACTGTTTAACAATACATGTATGTATAGCTACTAAAAGAAAACTGCTAAAAAAGGATGTAAATTAAATATGGTCTTCAGATGTAGTAGATATAATTTGTTCTTTTAAATTTAGAAAAATTGTCGATAAGTTAAAGAGTATTATAAACTTTAAAAAAAAAAATTAATTCGGACATAGTTCGGATAATTGGCGTTCTACTGTATTTTAAAAATAATGAGTTTTCTACAGTGAATTCTGCCCTAAAACTAAATTTTTAATTGGAACATTAAACAATGTTCAAAATATTTTATATACAGTGAACCAGGGGTGATTGTAAGCCCAAGTCAAAATTATGGAAAATTTCCTGAGTTTGAAAAAAAAAAAAACAACAAAAAAAAACAGTTTAAATTGAAAAATTAGAAAAAAATTTAAACAAGGTTTTATTTCCTTCTTCAATATTTCTCAGTTTACTAAAAATATATTTAAAATTTTACACATACCTATACCATTTACGCATACCTATGATGACCTGGAGAAGTAATTAAAATGTACAAATATGTCTTTCTTTCTTGAGTTTATGATTATAACAACTATTTAGTGATAAAAAATGAATATTAATCATGAATATAAGCTTATAAAGTATCTCTGTGGCTCTCCCTTACAAACAAATTAAATAAACTGTGTTTTTAAGTTCCACCTTTAAAAATTTGATTTCCGGAAACTTAAGTGATCAATGATTTTTTGAAACTTCTGGACTTTCGATCTCCGGAAACTTCCGGATCACTATTAACGAAAAATCCGGAAATCAGGATTTTTTCCGGAGCACAATCAGCCCTGGTGAACTCCTTTACAAATTTTTAAAATGCTTTTCTTTTAAATTTTTGTAATTTTCCTGATGCTTATATCTTAGCTTTTTGTTGTTTTCAAAGAAAGATGGAATTTCTATGTAACCAATTTCTCCTTACATGTGCTTGTTTCTTGAAACACTTTCTTTATTCATTCCATGGTAATGCATAAAAAAAAGAATTTTATATGAAAGGAAATTAGACCTTTTGAACAATCTATTATAGTATTTATTAGTCAATTGTTGATTAAAATATTAATTATATTTTTGAACAAATAACCATGACTAAAAACTTCCTAACAATTACTCAAATAATTGCAAAAACATAACTACCTTATTACGAAATATGCCTGAGGTGAATTTTCAAACTGCAACTAATTAATTCTGTTAAGAGACTTAATATATTAAAAATAGCATGTTAAATTAAATAAAATCACTTACATAAAACAGGGATAGAATTTAACAAATTCTAGTCACTAGTTTTAGTAAACAGGGAGGAACTAAAACTAGTCCCTATTTACTAATTTTCAATAGTCTGTTTACATGTGTCTCAATTTTTTTTTCGTTAAAAAAGTTAATAAAGTAAATTACAATACAGAGGTAGTGTAATGTTCACAATTAAGATGAAATATGCTATTTGTGACTATAAAACAAACCAACACACAAGACTGATAGAGTCAAAAAACCAAAACATAACAACCCTTTAGATCAACTACTGGTCTCGGTGAGCATTTTTCGTGATTTTAGACAACAAGGTGCATAGCCAAATTATTCAACAAAAAATAAGCACCTTTTAAGCACTTTTAAAGCACTCAAAAAATATCATAATTAGGCATGGTTGGAAAGTTTTAGACAATTGACGGTTTTATCTTGTTTTAACTGTCATGTCAAAAATAAAACTTTTGGCATTGTTTTTGACAATTGTTAAAAATCATGAAATTTTGAATCATGTAAAATGAATGGCGTTTTCATACGCTACGGACCGACAATACGTCAAGATAGATTGGGGCTGAATTAATTGTGAAAACGTTGAATAGAACAATGTGAACTTAAGTCTTTTTGCATAATTCGAAGGAAAAATAAACATAGTAAAGGAAAAATCTCATTTTGAAAAAGGGTAAATTACGCACTTTTTAAAAACACCCAATGTAAAAAAACACTTTTAAGGGCTTTTAAAAAAACGAAAATAAGCACCTTTAAGCATTTTTTAAAAACGCTACCCACCCAGGATAAATTGTAGTGGCCCTGTACCAGCAGCTAAGTGTCAATTTTGAGCCCTGTAAAACATTGCACTTTAACACAAATGAAATTTTAAAAATGTGTTTACCTCCTTGTGTAATGATACTGGAAGCCAGAGATGACTGTATCACTTGTGGGTGAGATTTACTCATGTGTAGTGTCGCTATCATACCAGACGGTGAGGAGCCACTAGATGTGATACTGTTACTTGGCAAGTTGTTCTTCATGGCAATAGCCATGCCTCCAGACAAGACAGAGTTGCCTTTGACAGAATTTTGAGACAGGTTGGACACAGCAGAGGACGTAATTAGATCCGACAGGTGAGTACTGTTTGGCAGTGACTTTCCTGAAGTACCATGGCTGATTCCCACCATCGCTTGAGGTGAAACCAGAGCGAGAGGTGAAACCAGATGAGGCTTAGAAATGCCTTTTGCAGCACTCGAGGCTACCTGGACTAGTGAATCGGCTGAAAATGGCTTTGCCGACGATGCACCGATGGACGAAGCAAAGGATGCACTAGAGGAGGGAGTTAAAACATGAATTTGATTATGAGGATGGTGATTCACTGAAATGTGTTGAACAGATGATGTGGAAGCCATTATTGAATTTGGTGCAGTGATCACTTTTATGCCAGAGGGTTGAGAAATAACTTGCATGCCATGAGGAGTTGCAAAGATTCCAGCCATTGCATGTAAATTTCCAGTAGAAAATACCTAATTTAAAAAAAATCAAATATATTTATAATAAAATCTTTTAAGGAAAATATCATACACTTTTGTTAATATTTAATGCAACAATACTCAGGGATGTGTTTGGTAAAAAACTAAAAAACTTAAAATAGAATTATGAGCAGAACATATTAAATAAATGAAAAAATACCAGAAATTTGAGTAAGAAAAAAAGCGTATGTAAGAAACATATGTTCTTAGAATATTACCAACATAAAGTCGATGCACAATTTTTTAAAAAATTGTATGACTATGAATCTAGATGTGTGACCTTTAAATCACGTGAATGCAAATCTCAATGTAACCCTGACATAAAAGGGGGCAGTATGACATATTCGATAATCCTGCTTCCCAGTGGGTGACTGCGTGTTTATCTAAAAAAGGTGTAAATAAAAACCCCAAATGTAAACAGAAAGTAGAAATTTTGGCCACTGAGAAGCACTGATTCTCATCGAAAATATTATTAATGAAATTCTGAACGGCTTCCATAAAAAGGCAACAAAATAATATTACATACAAATATTCTCTATACCATAACTAATTTTAAAATGTTAATTTACTTTCTTGACGATCATGTATTTCATTTGTTTTTTTCTTCTTCGAATTATCAAATTCTTTAAATTTTAAACGATTGCATACTAAGCTATCAATTTTTATTCATTATATAATTTAAACTTTAAAAAAAAAAAAAGGAAAAATTTGAAGATAATTTAAAAATAGGAATCATTAGATCGCAACTCTGCTGATACACGAGTATAAATGTTTCTTTTAGCAGATTTGCATAAGAAAATTCAACTAACAAAACAGGACTAGTTTTCAAATAGATCCTAATCAAAACAAATGGGTACGACTCAGGAAATAGACTTCCACAACTTTTCCAAAAAAGTCCTTGAGATATGTTACAGGGTGGCCACTCAAATCAGATTTCAAATTTCCCTGATTTTTCCAGGTTTTCCAGATAAAATTCTTAAAATTTCCAGGTTTTTGTCTCTTTTTTCTTATAAAGTGTAGGATGTGTACAAGAAAAGTGTTTATATTATAAAATATTTTATTTAAAATGTTATTTTTTTAACATATCATCTTGAAAAAAATAATTTATTTTGACAATTTGGCAAGATTTTTTTATTTATTTTTTAATGTTTTTGTACAAAATTTTGAATTAAAAATCATAAATTGACCAACAAAAGAGTAAAATTAAACATTAATATATAGCTAGTTTTTAAAAAAACCTCTTTTTTTAAAATTAAAATATGTTATAAAAGGTTAAAATGAAACAGAAAAAAATTAGCATTAATGCAACAATTTGTCGACAAACATTGCTGTTAGCGATTGTAAAAAAATTTGTGATTGGTTGGTTTGCTGAGAAAAAATAATTCACAGATTTTTTCGAAAGGGAATACAAAAGCTTTCAGAAAAAGAGTGCAATATTAAATCTATTATTATTAAATTATAACCAACTAATTTTTGGAGAATTTTATAAAGTCAAAAATTCAAAAAAATTTTCAAAATGGAAAAAAATTACCAAGAAAGCATCAGAACAAAATTGAGTCATAAATGGATTCAGCCCAATGACAGAATTTAAAAACAGAAGCTAATATCCTAATCTCTTCTTCCACATCCACCACAATCTTTCCTAAATTGCACAGTCCCATAGCGGTCAAAGGTTTCTACATTCGTGTAGCAACCNACTAGTTTTCAAATAGATGCTATAGATCCTTATCAAACAAATGGGTATGACTCAGGAAATAGACTTCCACAACTTTTCCAAAAAAGTCCTTGAGATATGTTATGATTGCTCTCAAAAAAGTTATTCCTGAAAAAATATACTTTTTTTATGTAGTTTTGTCAAAAGTTTCTAAAAAAAAAAACTTTTAACCACAAGTTCCAACTACCTATTATCTTAATTTTATAAATCCTTGGATTTAAGACTAAGCCTGCATTTTTTTTCTGAAAGCTTTGAGCAGCCTTTAAAATAGGATACAGATCTCATTTGTCCAACATGTATTTCCTCAAGTCCTGCTTTATTTTCTGTCAACAGCGAATTATATAATAACAAAAGAGAATGCTTTCCGAAGTGCTTACTCTGGCTGTTTGAGCAGGGCTTTCATTAGATAGCTGAGCTAGAGAGGAGGGCACTGTAGAAATCATTGGTGCCTTACTCTCAACAGTCATTGCAGATTCCAGAGTTGGCAAATAAAGGCTTGAGGGAGCTGCCACCTCCTTATGGGGAATTGATATTTGAGCACCTGAGATAGCTTGTTTTGATAAAGCTATAAAAGAATAAAATAAACACATATATCAAATAAGGTATGGGAGGAAACACTGAAATATGTTATAGATAAGATACAAGTCTGAGAGGCTATTTATATAATGCAAAAAAAAATTATCACTAATTTTGGAATGTATAATTAATACACATGTCCTCTAATTATTAATCTGAAAATATGCAGCATTGAAAAAAATATTTAATTATTATAAGAACTTACAAAGCATATTAATTTTTTTAAAAATATTATTCATACCCTTGTTGAGACAATTAGAAAGTTTATAAAATTATCACTATGAATAGAAATCAACAAGCACATTGCACATTTGATTTGTGTAAGAGCTAGTTCTAAATAGCTTTATTCTAGTTCTATCAAACTATTTTCTAAAAACTTATTAACTCGAAAAAAGATTGAAAGAAAATATCAAAACAAATATTTGTTTAACAACTTACTTACTTAATTAGGCAATCTCAGATTGTTAATAAACTGTAAGCCTCATTTTTGGACTTAATATGGGTTACTTTGCCATTCTGTTTTGCCAGCATTAAAACCAAAACTTTTGTCTATTAATTTGTTATTCAAAAAACCTTAAATAAAATTGACATTTCTAGTTAATATTCAACTAATTTATAATATATCTCCTTTCAGGCCTGGACGAGCCTCTGATTCGGGTTTTGATCATCCACTCCGCAAAGACCCACCGAGTACATACGGTATACACGCTTGTAAAATCTGTGGAATTATAAGTCCTGTGGTAGGTCGCTGAGCCGTAGGTACAGGGGAAAATTCTGTCTCCTTCAAATCTGTTTCAAAATTGAGGAAGTAACCTCACAATTAAGACCCCTTCTGCAAAGGATCAAAATTGTGATGGCATGTTTTAGGATCATTCTTGGGGATGTTTTCTAGACCAACGCCAATAACCTATTGAGCATCTCTAGTGCCATGTAAATAACGTAAAAATTTACCAATTAATGAAGTCAATTAAAATTAGAGATACATTCCTTTAAATGTATCTAAATCTTTTATTTTATTAAAAAAATTAATTTAAAAATCTACTCTAAAAATTAAATTATTTGTAATAATACGGTACAAATAAATGGGAAATTAATCAATGAAAATTATTTATTTTACATAAATAATATCTGATAAGATATTTTAGCACATAACTAAAAAAGTACTTTTAAATTTAAATTAATTTTTTTTAAATACAAACAGCAACATAATTAACAACTTCAGATGCTTCAAATACTTACTTCACAAAAACACAACAAATTTTTAACAATCTTTATATGGAGAAAAAAGTTTGTTAAAAGTTTTAACAGAACTTCCAGGAGAAATTTGATGCATGCTTTGCAACATGAATCAAATAGATAATAAACTAAACTGCATAATTAGAATAGTATCAAATCAATGAAACCTATTCATAACCCCATCATCAATAAATAAACATGATTTGGGCATTTTATCATTTTTTATAAAAATTCAATACAGCTCGAGATCTATGCATTTGAAAATAACGTTTAAAAATCAATGATGCGATACCCACATAGGTTTAAGTACACTTATACCAATGTAATTTTAAATTCAAGCTCATAAAAACGTAGTGTACATGCAACAAGCTTTCACCTTTCATATACTTAGATGCGTTTTCAATTTAAAGCATTGTGAACAGGATAAAATCTAAATGAACACAATTTCAGAGAGGGCTTAAATGAGTAATTAGATAAAAATGAATTCTATCTGGAGCCTTTGAAGTAATCCAATCAAGAACTTTTGAACAAATTCTACTCACATACAGTTTTATACTGAATACATTTCTGAGTTTGTGAAATATAACAAAATTCAGGATAAATTATACTATCTTACTAAATTAATATTTATGAATTCAATTTTATATTATTTTTTTACTATATTGGGAGATTTTTTTCTCATTAAAAAAAAAATTGAAATATTAGCGTGCATATTTTATCTTTTTTAAATGGACTTTATAAAGGTTCAAAACCATGAGCAAATACATTTTGCACACATATACTACATGCATGCACTATAAATAAATTGTATAAGCATGCAAATATAGTGTTGGGTCGGGGAATTTACCCAAAGGTGTAGCAGAAGAAGCTGAGGTTGTATGAGGTCCAACAAGAACGGTACTTGTAGTTGACGATGAGGATGAACTTGTGTAATCTGAGGTCACAGCAGAGGGCATAGGAGGAGCCTCTTGAGGTTCACTGTCATCAAAATCACTTAGGGCACCACATTCTATTTAAAATAAAAGCAAGGGACTCGTATAGTAAATTAAAAAGAGCTTACATTAACCAGAAACTCCCCAAGAGAAAACATTGTCTTAAATATCCCAAATTTTCAAAGTAACAAACTCTATATGTAATTACAATAATAGGTTGATAATAACATTGCCTTACAAAAAACTTATTAATAAACTCTTAAAAGCATCAAAATATAAAATTTAATATACATCAACAGGGGTCTGCTTAGAAGAAATTTGGGTTCGTTAACGGACCTTTCACAAAAAAATTTATCTTTTAATCGGACCCTTCACAAATTTGTTTATTTTCACTATTGTTTTTTTAATCGAATAAACCCTTCCCGGGGGGGGGGAGGAGAAAGACAGGCATTAACGAACTAAGTTTTGTCTTCGGCAGATGCCTCTTCCTTTATTCGTCCGAAATGAATATTCTGTGTTTAACGGTATAGGCTAAATACCAAATATTTGCATGTTGCATCTCTAATTTAGCAGCAGCAATTACTGTTTATTTTTGAAAATTAAATTTTTTAATTATAATTTTACAGTGTTGAGCATAATCTTGTATCTATTTACAATTTAAAAACTCCTTGAAAAAGTTTTTTGCAATAACAGAAATTACTTGCACAAAATCGCAAAAGCAGAGCCCTGGTTGAAACTTTCATTGTTTGATCCTTTTTGTTCGGATGTTTAAAGGTATTTATTTTAATTTTTTTTTTTTTTTTTGTTGTGTNATTTTTTTTTTTTTGGGGGGGGGGGGAGAAGAACCAAAATCTTGACTGTACAAATAATATGTCGATCACACATTATCAGTAGTAAGTAGTTTTTGTCACTCATTGTTTTTATCATTAATTGTTTCTGATTCATCTTTTCTTGTTCAACATATCATTTAATTTCTTTATTTTCTCTTATACACTCACAATAATTTTGCTATGGTACAAATTAAGTCATAACTAATTTTAAATTGAATATTCATCAAAATGGACTTTTCTGTTACACATAGATCTTGACTGCTTAAATATTTACTTTATATTTTTAAGTTAAAGATTAATTTTTTTTGTGCTTTGTTATTGTTTGTTAGTAATTGCTTTGGAACTATGAGGACAAGAATGCCAATTAATTTGTCAATGGTTATGAAAAATTATTAAATGTTTCAGTGAAGTGTTGTTAAAAAATTAGAATGTTATTTTTTAAAAACTTAAAAAAAATCACAATTAAATATAGGGAAAATTCACCAGATGCAGTTGTAGTGGTTTCATTATCATCCTCTGGAATAGGATAGTTATTCACATCAATGTGATCCAAATGCGATGCCAACTCTTTCTTCAATGTCGATAATCTTTGTTGGAATGCTATTTTTTCTCGTGCCAATCTTTCCATATCGTGCTCATATTCCCGCTCCTTGCGTTTGAGAGTCTATAAAAACAATATACAAA
This sequence comes from Parasteatoda tepidariorum, assembly GCF_043381705.1. Lineage (NCBI taxonomy): Eukaryota > Metazoa > Arthropoda > Arachnida > Araneae > Theridiidae > Parasteatoda > Parasteatoda tepidariorum. Next base: position 69,963,103 of record NC_092208.1, read on the forward strand.
TAAGACAAAACCGAATTTTTATGAGTTTTTTAAGCTTTCTTTAATTATTAAACCAATGAAAACACTACAAACAATCATACTCTTAGTTTAATTGATTACAAATACCGAAAATATAATTCTAATAAACAGGTGAAGTAAATATATATATATATGTAAAAAAAATCCAATATTTACATAGTGGAATTTTTAAGAAATATTGATTAGAAAAAATTCCTCTCTCTCTTCCTTGAACGTATTTATTTTTGTTAAGCTCACCCTCCTTCAAACAAAAAATAAATTTTTCTCAACAGCACTTAAAATTTAGAAAAAAAATATATTGGAAACTAAATATGTTTCTTTTGCTTTTTTAAAGTGTCCTAAGAAGTGATTCTCCACTTCAGTTTCAAAAACAGAAAAAATTAATAAGTTGTGCTAACCATAAATTAGAAATTTAAATATAAAAATAAATTTAGATACATCTTCCAAGTAAAAAATTTATGGAACTACTACAGAGTCCCTATTTTGTAAATAGCATAAATAAACATAGCTTCGCATATAATTTTCAAAAAATTGTCATTTATTTCCTTAACTTCAAAAATATAACAAGGCTAAAAAAAATAAGAGGATAAATGTTTTCTTAATCTTTAATTTTAAAAATTCTGATTACTTTTCAGCATGTTGCATGGAACAAACTAATGGCTTGCAGAAGAAAAAAAAGCATTCACAATTGGCAAAGGACATCATTTAGACCCATTTTCAAGTTATCTTTATAACTTATAAACTTCATTAAAAAAAACTGTAGTTTAGAAACACAAAAAATTTCCTATGCATTGAACTTTTATTTGAACAATAAAAATAAGAAACGGTAAAATAACTGCAGCTTTAATATTGTGTAGCTAACAAGTGTAGCTTTAATTTTTAGCTAAGACAGAGATTTTTGGAAAAAAAAATCCCTGCTGTGAATTTGCTATTGCCTGCAATATCTTATAAATACAGAAAAAATTGTTATAATTGCAATCCTTAACAGCAGATTGAATAACTTTTAAAGCGAGTTTGTCATTGGAAGCAGCTCCCCATATTTAAAGTTAAAATTGACATTTAAAGCTTATTGGTTCAAAATTTTGTGATTAAATAGTGTACAAGCCAGAGGAAGACCAAAATTCCGATATATTGATTACTTCAAACAAGATCTTCAAATACTCAAAATCAATAACTGAAAAACAAGGGCATCAGATAGGTCAAGATAGAAATCTGTTTTAAAACTTTCAGAGAGTTTTTTATAATTATGTCCTTATATTTGTTTTATAAAGCATAAAAAAATCTTGTAGTGCAACACAGGGTGCTGAAAAAAAAGCTCGAACTAAGTAACTGCATCATAAAAAAGTCAACTAACTTCTTTTTATAATGTGTGTTCATTTTTTTTTGCCTATCGTTTTATTTATAAAATAGTTTATATAATATTAGTTTATGAACTGCTTTTTGGCTTTTATACTATGTCAAGATATTCTAAAGTTGACGACAATGTTTTTAAATTGGAGTGTGAAATTGCTAGTCTGCTCTGCACACATTTATTGTACATTTTTTTTTGGACTCTCTAAAGCAATTTTAAGTAGCATATTTAACCCTTTCTGGCCTACTGTCACATATACGTGCCAGCAAGAAAAGCACTCACTTTCCGGCCAACACACTGGTGTGCCAGAGCTTTTTCTCATTCACACCCGGCCGTCACTCATTTGTGCCAGTGTCCTGGAACGTTTCAAAAAATAAAATTTCTGCCAGAAGATGTCCATATGGTTTCAGATACATGTAGATTTGACCTTCTACTCAAAATGAGAGTAGTGTGACTCACATACATGTGGTTTTTAGGAGAAAGGAATGGAGAAATAAATGTTTTATGACGAGTCTTTCAATTCGCACATGGTATTTGTTTACAGTAATCAGGGGAGGTTGCTTCTTTTCGCTACAGCGTTGGGTATTTCGATTCGCGGTCCAGTTTTTAGTGCAATGTTAGTGTTTTCAAATTTTTCATAAGAAAAAAGGATTTTAAGTCATATATTTAGTTTTCAGATATATAACGTTAAAAGTTATTAAAGGGTAAGTACATAATGAAAATAAAATGTGTAAAATATATACTTAAACAAGAAATAACTTAAGTAAATAATATCTATAGAAATATATATAAAGCATATGCCATTTAAATACTCTAGAGAACATTATCAAACATTGCGTTGATATTTCGGTAATTTCATGGATTTAGGCTTAACAGCAAAAAACCCTGGACAGACACTCGCGAGAGAGACTGACGGCCTTTGCGATAAGTGCGTGTTTGCGCTTCCCGTCGCGAAAGGGTTAAAGTAGACTTGTAGCCCATAGCTGAAAATACCAAAAAGGGTTCGTGCCTCTTCATTGCTGTGAAAGACAAGCAGGGGTGGAGAGCTTCATAAAATATGAAGTACAGGAGTCACTTTATGAACTTTTTTTCCTATTTCATAAATCACTACTACTGTGGAAATAAAGCAAGAGCCTTTTTTTATTATCAAAAAGCAGAGAGAGTGTAGAAATGCTTTACACATGTTTTAAAGTATAAAAAACATACATATACAAATGGGAAAAATTCAGTACCTGAATAAACCTTAGGGCACCCCGTAAAATACTCAGATTTGAAGTCTTTCTTTCATCCATATTTGGAAGCTGCTTTTTCAGAGCCTCAAAACATTCTTTCAAATGAGCACGTCTAAAAAGCAAAAAAAAAAAATTTTTTTAATTATGTTTTTACTTTAATAGATTAAGAATTTAAAATTAAACTTTAGATAAATAAATAGCTAGTATACAACTGCTCCTACCAATAAAACTTTTTTTAAAACATGAAACAGGTAGCTACACTGATATCTATATCAGTAACAACTCATTTTATTTAAGCCACATTTATTTAGTTATAAAAAAAAACACCAAATTTGAAAGTCATACTAAATATATTGTAAGAAGTAAATAAAAGAAAACGTAGGTTATTAAATACTTTTAAAATTTAATTTTGATTTGCTTCAGTGCTAATTAGAGTAAATAAATTTATTGAAACATACAATAGGACATTTATAGCCAGGATTAGAAAAATCCTGAATAATGTAAATAATACATACTCGTGCTTATTAAAATATTAAATAAAAGGGGGGAAATAAAGAAGGTAGGGTGACCTGGGGTAATTCCTGATCAAAAAATGCAAACATCCATTTTGTGAGAAAAGTAATCAAAATAGAATTTTAATATTTACTGGAAGTTTGAGGCTATATGAGATGAGTCCTATGCCACCTTCTTTTGTTTGAAATCCTAATTAGAATTTAAAAGATTTTAAATTTTTAGTGATCAGGAATTAGCCCTGGTCTTGATCATTTCTGGGGTAATTCCTGATCACCTCTGGGGTAATTACTGATCACCAGTTTTTGTTGTAAAGGGGCTGTTTAAAAATAATTATATAATGGTAATTAACAAATAAGACATAAAGATCAAACAAATAAACCAAAAAGATATATTTAAGCAGATAATAAAATGATTTATTTAAAAGCAAGAAGAAAGATTAACACTTTAAATTTTCAAAAATCTTTGTATCGTGCCATACATTTTAGGTAGGCAATCAGCCATCTCATTCTCATGTTCGGCTGAAATATAAGAGAGTTCCCACATGGGTTACTTTTGCTGGACTTTTTAACTTCATTAAGGGAAAGTGTGAAGTTAAGTAAGGCATGTCAACAGCTCCGGCAGCAGCTCTCACACTGAAATTTTCATTTTCAATCATTATAAGAAATTCACTAATTTTGCTTTCTAGTAGCTTAATATCCTTTTTAGGCTTATAATTTCTCACCATAATTATACTAGGCTAATTTATAAACTTAAAAATTATTCTAACAATGTACACACATAAAATTAAGATAGATGCAAGGTAAGACAAACCAGAAATGGTGCAAATCAGAATACAGTCTTGTATACAGTTAAAAACAAATTTTGGGTAGACAGTTAAAATATATTTTATAGTTGTTCCACTTAAAAAATATGAACTATTATTTAAGAACAGACAATTAGCTATTTATTAGCTATTTTATATACTATTTATAGGTGGCCGAGCTGTTAGCGTGCCCGACTACAAAGCCAATGGCCGCGGGTTCGAATCCAGGTCTGGGCATGGATGTTTCTCTCTCTCTCTTGTGTTGTCCTCTGTTGTATGTGATGTGTGAATGTGGCCCACCCTATGAACCGGTTTGTGGCAGTGTGGCGTGGGCAATGTTACTCGCCTCTGTGACTTTGGTTCACAGGTGCCCACTGGGTAACTCGAAATGAGTAACACCTCTGGTATCTTCTAAGGCGAAAGAAATAAAGTTCAGTGCCTGCCATTCGAAAAAAATATATATATACTATTTATAAGAAGAAATGACAATGATCAGGAATTACCCCAGTGATCAATAATTACCCCATCTGTAGGGGGCAACATTTGATATAGTTTCCTATAATCAATTATAATGTTTACAGTAGATGTGAAACAATTAAACAAAAGCTTACA